>NW_006383015.1:4062964-4064352 GCF_000327345.1 Myotis davidii | reverse complement strand
CATCATTACATAAAAGGGTACGGTCTTTTTTTTTTAGTTTTATTCATTTCAAACAGGCCAGATCTGGCCCGCGGGCCGTAGTTTGCCCACGGCTGCACTAGAAGCTCACATCCACGCCTAAAGATGAGGAAGGCCTGCGTGGTACAGCTTGAAGCTATGCCCATATCCAAGGAAGAAAGAGACAAGGCTTTGTGTAACCAGAAATGAATACCCCATAGATTATTAATATAGATTATTCATATCTATATCCCACAGAAATAAACTGGCCCTTGATGGTGGGAATATAAAATGAGCCTCCCCGGAAAACAGTCCAGGCATTTCTTAAAGCACTACATTTTCAACCATTATACAACCCAGCAATCACAGTTCTAGGCTTACACCAGAGAAATGAAAACCTGCAGGTTCTCACCAAAACCTGCACTGAAATGTTCACAGCTACGAAATCTGTCATAGGCAAAAGCTGGAGACCTCCCCAACAAACACATTTTAAAGGGCGGATGGTTAAACTGACTGCGGCACGTCCATGTCATAGAATAGTGCTCAGCAAATAAAAAGGGAACAGAATATTGGCACATTTGTGCCCCGAGAAACTCACTTCCTAATGCAGACGAAAGGTGGTTAGGGTTTATAAAGAGGACATGCTGGAGAACCTGGGTGAATTTCCAAAGAATGATGTTGAGAGAGAAAAGTCAACCCCCAAAGTTACATAATGTACAATTCCGTTTATATAGAATTCCCAAAATGGCAGAATTCTGAAATGGGGAACAGCCTAGCAGTCGCCAGGCACAGGGGAGCGAGGCAGGAAGGAGTAACGCAGTGAGGAAACAGCATGCATATTGCACCCCGATTGTGACATTGTATCATTAGCTTTCCATGATGTTATTCACGGGGGAAAGTGGATAAACGGCGTATGGGCATCTCTCTATTATTTCTTACAAATGGATGAGAATCCACGGGGGAAAAAAAGGAAACAAACACAGAGTTAAATCACGTAGTATTTGCACAGTACTTTAGCAATCACAGCTTGGAAATCCTGGCTATCGATCAGTCCCCAGTGTGGTTCTCCCTCGGGAAGTCGCATCTCTCTCCCAGTTGGGCCATGCCCCAAATGCCACAAGTACAGGAGAACCAAGATAGCAATGAAAAACAATGAAGAAAGTCTTAAGGAGCCGTGGGGACACATACAGAAGGCAAAAGCCAGACAAAGAGACATCCCAGATGAGACAGCGACAAAACAAAAGCGGGCGGTAAACTGGCTGCGCCTGGAAGTATAAACTAAGTATACACTAGTAGCCGTCCGAGCCCGGGCCGCTGGGATGAACGCACATGCGCGCCGATGCTTTGAACCAGAGCTCACCGCGTCGGAGGGGCAGGCTCCCGCCGGGGTC
>NW_006383015.1:4056133-4061402 GCF_000327345.1 Myotis davidii | reverse complement strand
GGAGGGAGGCCGCACCGCGAGAGCCGAGGGGACGCCGGCCAGCAGGCCTTATCCAGGTCCTCCCTCCTGGGCACCCCGCGACCTTCGGCCATGGCCCAGCCTCGACCTCTGTTCCCTTCCTACGGCCAAAGCACCTTTGCGCCCTCCCACCATTCTCTGCAGCCCCCGCAGCTCTACAATAGCCTTTCAACGCTCCAAGTGGAATATACTTTCGAAACCAACTTGCGGATTGGCCTGCAGCACCGCCTGGGTCCCATCCGCAGAGTCTCTATCCAGCCCCAGAGCAGGGGGTCTTCTCCCTACCCGCTCCAGCACCTCGGCAGGCCGCGCAGGCAGCGGCGCAGGCACCTCGAGGGGCAAGGCCTGGATGGCCAGGCCGAGAACTAGGCTCCCCACAGCACAGGCAGTGGGCTGCACAGACTGCCAGGCGTCCCTCACTCAGGCCTAGTCCTCAGCAACCCTGCCATGGTGAGGTTTCCGCAGGCTTCTTACTCTCACCAGGAAACATTCGCACCCAGAGCACTTATTGCAGAAGTGCGGTCTAAATGAACACAGGCACACATGTCTTAGCTGAATATGTCTTGGAATAGTAAGTATTCTTTCCATAGATATTCTTCCTTAAAAAAAAATCCAAAACACCAAAATACAATTTTGATCCTTAAAAATTACCGAAACATTTCTTTTAAGAGTTCAGTATCGCCATTCGTGTTTACATACATTTATAGAACAAAAAAAACTCAAAGTTTCCACCATAAGCAGTCTTGAAGATCCTTTCATTAAAATTGCCTGTGCTTCCACAACATGTATCCTTTAAAAAAAAAAAAGGATTCTATTCACTAATGAATGATTTTTTTTTTCTGTTAGAAACGGAAATATTTTTTAATGCAGTTTTAGATTCACAGCAAAATGAAGAGAAAAGTAGTGTGTTTCCATGTACTTCCCAGTCAACAGCCCACACCTGGGTAGTACATGTGTTATTTTTCAGTTAAACTACATTGTACATAATTATCACCCAACGTCCATTTTTTAGGTTGAAGTTTCAGTCTTGCTGTTGTACTTTCTGTGGGTTATATGTATGATATTATGATGTCATACAGAATTGTTACACTGCCATAAAATTCCTCTCTACTCCTCCTCATCCAACCCCTGTCCAATCCCTGGCAACCACCCATTCACATCTATCTCCATAATACTGTCTTTTCTAGAATGTTATATAGTTGGAATCATACAATAACTAACTTTTTCAGATTGGCTTTTTTTTTTCCACTTAGTAATATTCATTTCATGTTCTCCAGTGTCTTTTCATGGGTTAATAGCTCATTTCCTTTTAGTGGTGAATAGTATTCCATTGCTGGATGTACCACTTTTTGTCCATTTACCTGAGAAACATCTTAGTTGCTTCCAAGTTTTGGAAATTATGAATAAAGCTGTTTTAAACATTCATGTGCAGGTTTTTGTGTATATATAAGTTTTTTATGGTTATTAGATTGTGTGTATGTTTAGTGTTATAAGATACTGCCAAACTGCCTTCCAAAATGACTGTACAATTTTTAGTTCCCCACATCTCCCTAACCTCAGACCTCTGTCAGTCTGTTCTGTGTATCTATGCCTGTGGTTCTATTTTGTTCATTAGATTTCACGTAGAAGTGAGATCATATGGTATTTGTTTTTCTCTGTCTGGCTTATTTCACTTACATCCATGCTGTTGCAAAAGGTAAGAATTCCTTCTTTTTTTATAGCTGTGTAGTTTTTAATTTTAATGAAGTCACCCTTAGCAGCTGTTTCATTCATGGATTGTGCCTTTTGTGTTGAACCTAAAAAGTTATCACCAAACCCAAGATCATCAAGATTTTCTCCTGTTTTCTAGGGGTTTTTTCATTTTGCATTTTACATTTAGGCACATGATCCAGTTTGAGTGAATATTTGTGAAGGGTGTAAAGTCTGTTTGGATTCATTTGTTTTCATGTGGATAGCCATTTAATCTCATACCATTTGTTGCCTGAAGTTGGATACTGTCAGTCCTCCAGTTTTGTTCTTCTTCAATATTAGTTTGGATATTCTGGAATTTTTGCCTCCAGAAAAAATTTAGAATGAGTTTGTGACTATCCACAAATAGCTTGCTGGGATTTTCATTGTGATTGCACTGAATCTGCAGATCGAGTTCAGAAGAATTGACATCTTGAACATTTTGAATCTACTTGTGTACATAAAATATCTCCCCATGTATCTAGTTCTTTGATTTTTTTCCATCAGGATTTATAGTTTTTCTTTACTTAGATGTTGTACATATATTTTAGATTTATAAACATTTCATTTTGGGGGGTGCTAATGTAAATGGCAATGTGGTTTGTTTTATTTTTTAATTCAAGTTGTTTATTCCTGGTATATAGAAAAACAGTTCATATTTGTATATTTACCTTGTATCAAACATCCTTGATGTAATCACTTATTGCTGCCAGGAATATTTTTACTAATTCTTTCAGATTTTCTACATAGACAGTCAGTCATGTCATCTGCTAACAAGTACAGTTGCCCTTTTCTTGTCTTATTGCATTCTCTAAGTCTTCCAGTATAATGTTGAAAAGGAATGGTGATAAGGAACATCCTTTCCTTCCACCTAATCTTACTGAGAAAGCTTATAGTTTCAGAATTAAGTAAAATGTTAACTGTAGGTTTTTTAATTAAGTTGAGGATGTTCCCTAATTTCTGGTTGGCTGTTTTTATCATAACTGGGGGTTGGTATGAACATGTGAATTTTCTTCTGTAGCTTGTTGATGTGATGGATTACATTAATATGTTTTTTTGGATGTTGAACCAGCTTTGCGTATTTGAAATAAATCATATTTGGTCACAGTGCATAATTTTTTATACATCTTTAGATTTGACTTACTAACATTCTTCAGTATTATAACATCTATATTCTTGAAAGATATTGGTTTCTTGTAAAGTCTTTGGTTTTGGGATTAGGGTAATGCTGGCCTCATGGAATAAGTATGGAAGTATTCCCTCTGGTTCTAACTTTTGGAAGAAATTGGAGAGAATTTGTAATCATTTCTTCCATAAATGTTTGGTAGAATTCACCAGTGAACCTATCTGTTACTGATGCTTTCTGTTTGGGAAAGTTATTGATTATTTATTCAATTTCTTTAATAACTATATGCCTATTGAGATTGTGTATTCTTGTATGACTTTTGCCAGTATTGTGTCTTTCAAGGAATTGGTTCATTTCATCTAGATTAATACATTTTGGACAATAGGGTTGTTCATAATGTTCTTTAATCTTATTATTTTGATGTACACAAGATCTGCAGTAATGTCAATCAATTATGAATAAAAGTTTTCATTTTGCTTTAACTTATTCCTTCTCTAATGCTCTTTTTTTTTCCTTATACTGATTGAGGTTCTGACATGTCATTTTCTTCTTCTCTGAAAACCTTTAACATTTATCTCAAAGTAAATCTTCTGGCAACAGATTCCTTCAATTTTTGTTTGCCTGAGAATGTATGTCTCTTTCATTTTGAAGGATAATTTTATAGGGTATAGAAGTCTAAGAGTGTTTATTTTTCCTCTCGACACTTTATATAGTTCACTCTCTTTTTATTTGCATGATTTCTGAAAAGTTTGGTTTAATTCTTATCCTTGCTCTTCTATAGGTAAGGTATTTCCTCTGGCTTTTTGTAAGATCTTTTTCTTTATCTGTAGTTTAAATATGATATGCCTAAATGTAGTTTGGTGTTGTTTTTTTTTTACATTTATCCTGCTTGATATTTTCTGAATTTCCTGGATCTGTGTTTAGTTTCTGACATTAATTTGGGGAAATTGTCAGTCATTATTGGTTCAAATTTTTTTGTTTGTTTCTTCTGCCCTTTCTTCTTCTCTGTTATCCCATTATGCCTATGTTATCCCTTTCGTAGTTGTCCCACAGTTCTTGTATATTCTGTTATTCTTTTCAGCCTCTATTTTCTTTGCTTTTTAGCTCTGGAATTTCTGTTGACATACCGTTAAGTTCCTTGATTCTTCTCTCAGCTGTGTCAGTCTACTAATGAGCCCATCAAAGGCAGTCTTTATTTCTATTACAGCATTTTTTATTTCTACAGTTCTTTCTTATTTTTTCTTTGAATTTCTGTCTCTCTGCTTACATTACCCATGTGTTCTTGCATGTTGTCTGCTTTTTCCTTTAAAGCCTGTAGCATATTAATCATCACAGTTGTTTTCAATTCTCAGTCTCATCATTACAACATCCCTAACATATCTGAGTCTGGCTCTAGTGCTTGTTCTGTCTCTTTAAACTATTATTTTTACCTTTTAATATGCCTTGTAATTTTTTTTATTGAAAGCTAGACACAATGTACCTGGTAAAGAAACTGATAAATAAGCCCTGATCTGGGTAGGGTGAGCATTGGGGGAGGAAGCATTCTTTAGTTCTATACTTAGGTCTCAGTCTTTTAGTAAACCTGAGCCTCTGGACTAAGACCTTCATAAATACTTTTCATTTACACACACACACACACACACACACATACCGCCGTAGATGGGACAGGATGATTAGAGGGGCTGGAGTTGGATATTTCCTTTCTGTCAAGTTGGTTAGGCTCTGAAATATCCCATTCGATTAGGCTCTGGTTAAAAAAAAAAAAGTTTTTCTTTAGGGCAGGCCTGTTAAGGACAGAGAGTTCTGCCATACTTCAGTCTTGCTACTTTTCCTTTCCCCTGCCAAAATCATGGGACAATTTTTCTCTCATCTTCACTGTGAGAATCTGGTAGGGCTCCTGGAGGAAAAACTCACAAGTGTTGGGACTCCCCTAAGACTGGGCTCTCCTGGAGACGATTGCTTTAAGATTTATTCATACTGAGCTTCCAGCAAACTTTCAGTTACAGTTTAGGTTTTCCTACCCGAGTACTGGTTCCTACAAAGATTTTGCTCATGAGCTTGTGTTTCAGTAAGTTGTGATTCTCTGTATCTGCCTGTCTCTTCACAATGATTTGTCCTGTGACCTTACTTCTCTGACAGATGTAAGGAGAGTTGTTGATTTTCAGTTCATTCAGCTTTTTGCTTGTGAGAATGGAGTGATGACTTCCAAACTCCTCACACGCTGGACCAGAAGCCAGAAGTCTGGTCTAGTATGTTTTGAAATGTCCCAGAGAATTAAAGCGTATTGAAATGCAATCTAGAATACTCCCTGAATAATATTTCACAAATCTGCTTGTGTTGTTTATTCTTTAATACTGTCTCTTTCATATTTTATGCATTTTTAATGTTTGCTTTAAA
>NW_006383015.1:4043846-4055796 GCF_000327345.1 Myotis davidii | reverse complement strand
AGATGGGACAGGATGATTAGAGGGGCAGGAGTTGGATTTTTCCTTTCTGTCAAGTTGGTTAGGCTCTGAAATATCCCATTCGATTAGGCTCTGGTTAAAAAAAAAAAAGTTTTTCTTTAGGGCAGGCCTGTTAAGGACAGAGAGTTCTGCCATACTTCAGTCTTGCTACTTTTCCTTTCCCCTGCCAAAATCATGGGACAATTTTTCTCTCATCTTCACTGTGAGAATCTGGTAGGGCTCCTGGAGGAAAAACTCACAAAAGTGTTGGGACTCCCCTAAGACTGGGCTCTCCTGGAGACGATTGCTTTAAGATTTATTCATACTGAGCTTCCAGCAAACTTTCAGTTACAGTTTAGGTTTTCCTACCCGAGTACTGGTTCCTACAAAGATTTTGCTCATGAGCTTGTGTTTCAGTAAGTTGTGATTCTCTGTATCTGCCTGTCTCTTCACAATGATTTGTCCTGTGACCTTACTTCTCTGACAGATCTAAGGAGAGTTGTTGATTTTCAGTTCATTCAGCTTTTTGCTTGTGAGAATGGAGTGATGACTTCCAAACTCCTCACACGCTGGACCAGAAGCCAGAAGTCTGGTCTAGTATGTTTTGAAATGTCCCAGAGAATTAAAGCGTATTGAAATGCAATCTAGAATACTCCCTGAATAATATTTCACAAATCTGCTTGTGTTGTTTATTCTTTAATACTGTCTCTTTCATATTTTATGCATTTTTAATGTTTGCTTTAAAAATTAATATACTTCCCTATCAACTAACCCTGGTGAGAATTGTCCTCTGTGTGATGTGACAAAGTATGGATTCACGCCAGCCTGTCCACAGTCTCTGTCTTTCTATCCTTTCTCCTGTTTTAAGTGTGGTCATCATCTTGGGCTAGATGCTCCTCTGCCAGGCCTCATGGCAAAGGGAACATCATCACACATTCAGCTTCTTATATGAACAGGAAATTAAAGGCCACATTTCCATCACGTTCCCTCAATAATCAATGCCATGGAGTTTCAATCATGAAAGAGGGAGATTAACACATTACAATGTAGGGTGTTTTCAGGAAATTAGGATATTGCATAAAAATAGATGTGGTTGAACATTCTCTCACTGTTAAGTTTCTGTTGGGCCCCCTTATGTCTTACTTGTCATAATTCTCTGTTGTAGGTTACTTTGTAAAGGGTTCCATTCTCTTCCCATCCTTTGTTAGACTTTCCCCACGTTTTCACAGGCCCATAAACTTGCTACTGCATACCCATGGCAGGGACCAAAGCTCATCTCAATGCATCTCATGTCACAGTGCACCCATCAATCCACCAAGGACGGAGAAAGGACTACAGCCCTAACACCCTCTTTGCTGGGGTTTTGTGTACGCTGCCTACTTTCACTGCATCTGTCAAGCAGTTCTTTATCGGCAAGTCTAACAGCCTTTGAGTGCACAGTGCTCTATCACTTACATAAGTGATTATGTAATAGGGGTCATATTGATCTTTCTGGTGTGTGCTCTAAAGTGGCTGGCATCAAAAGCCAGTGAGGCAGCCAGTTTGAGCAGTATGGGTCATTTACAAACTTGAGGATGAAACGCCGCAGGATGCCAGGGAAAACGTTTTTGTTTTTCCAGAGGGAACCATAGTTCATGAAGTGTGGTTAACGTACCATATTTGTATACCCTTAAAATCATTTTATAACCACACTGAGTGCCTCTAAACATTAAATATATTTTATAAGTAGTTGGTTAACTAGCTGTTGTGTGCTTTAAATAGTAAATAAAATGGAGAGGCACTAAACAGTGACTATATTTCATAGAGTAAGATGCTTTTTCAGCCACTCAATAATTCTCAATGTTAGGAAAAATTGATTTTCTAACTGCTGAGTGCCTCTAAAAATTAGCATCTTATATTCCTACAGGGGCTGCTTTTCAGTTAGCCGCTTTTCTTTCAGCTTTTGATTTAATGATTTCTAAGGTCCTCTTCTTTCTAAAAACTGTTATAGGTTCTTTGGACTACAGTTTTATTTGGGCATATATGTAATTAATTAGTAAAATATAAAACAGAAAAAAAATTCCATCTCACCTTTTTGAATGTTCATTTGGAAAGAAATAGTTCTTCACTCACTGACTATTCCTTATCTCCTACCACCGCTCTCTCCTCTCAAGAGCAGGACTGCATGAGAAGACCTAGGACAATGACACAGAACTTAAGAGTACTCATTTCCAAGCATCTTCACACAGCGCATCTGAGCAGTGGATGCATCTTGCATCTGTCAGAGCCGAATAAAGGAAAGGAATTCCCTAAGAGGTGGTAAGAGTCACGTATCTTCATGGCAAATTAAATCTTTTCCCCAGTTCTTTATAAATTCTGTCTGGCCTTTCCGAAAATCAAATTGCCAATGCTGAGACCATCCAGACTTATGAAATAATATAGCATCACAAAAATTGAGTGCTAAAATAATCAGACATTCTACAGTTACAGGAAACAGAATTAAAGAAGACTAAACTCTTAGTGCCCCAAGCGAAACTATCTGAGTGACCCTGGGATGTCACAGAGCCTCCTTGAGTAATCTGTGGTAACCTTGCCACTGGAACCTCATCAGTAAAAATGCATGGTTTGAGCTACATTATAGAATCTGGCTGCTGGATAATCTCCACGAGCTCTTTAGATCTAATAATTTCAAAATTTCGTCTAGTCTAGCCCCTCATGACTGTGTCTCAGGTGTGCTCACCAGTTCCACAGCAATAGGTGACTGGCGTGTTGAAGCCTGAGGAAGAGCTGATATGCATCAAATTTTCTGGGACATGTGCTTATCCTTAGGAAAAAAATGCAAAGAGTGAATAAAATTCTTCTCAGATACACCCTCAACATTCCCACTAATGTCACTGGGAACTACATGGGATCAGATGAGGACAGGTTTCTGGTTTGGGGCCAAACCCCGTGATGAGCTGGCACTTAGTTATCCACGTTAGACTGATGTGTCTCCTGTTTCATGGGCTTGAGCTAAGATGTGACCGAGGACAAAACACTCCCAGGAGACTGTAAGCTCTCTGGGGTGAGGGTGTTATCTGAGTCACCATTTTATCCCTAGCATCTAGTATTTTCTCAGTAAACATTTGTGGAGCTAAAGCGAATCCCATAAGCAAATGTAGCCTACCAGACAGACTATACCAACTGTCTAAAACAGAAAATCCCAGAAGACTTGAGATATCACTCAACATAAGCTCTCTATTCCATAGTGTTAAAGAGAAACATCATGAAAATCATAATTGTCCGAAGAAGGAATCATTTGCTGATTGGATTTAATCCAGAAACTGCTTTTCCAGCCAAAAGGTAAAGTAAGGTCTCACACCGTCTCTCTGCAAATAAGGAAAAATAGTACCATTATTTTTGAAGAACCTCAAAGCCTGTGTAATTCAGAAGACAGGTGACCGAATCTAGAGCAATAGTCATCATAGATAGCTCTGTATTTAATATCTGAACTTCGAGCAGTCAATCATCATTCGAATAAAAATATTCTCCAGTTAATGTTAAACTCCATGATGTGAAAAAGCTTCATAGGAGAAGAATATGAAACACAGGAAATGAGCACAGCAGAAGTCAAAAGTGATGTGGCCAGGAAAAGAAACAGTTACTATAGCCACAATTCTGTCTTGATGGGTATGTATGATCTCAGTGAGTACAATCCCAGTGAATAGGGCATGTGTATATTCATATGTTTTGGTGCATTAAGAAAAGAGAGGCCAGCAATTATGTATACAAAAGGGCATCCCCCTCACCCCTACCCATGGCTGGCTAGGAAAAATTGCTGGCTATGATGGAGTAATGGGCTTATGTTTTAGATTCAGGTCCAAATTGTGATTCTGTTACCAACTGGTCACATGACTGTGGATAAGATCATTAAATCTAGTGAAGTCTCAGTTTCCCTCAGATAGTAAATGAAGGGCATGGGCTCAACAAACTCAAAATTTCCTTCAAACTCTGCAAGTCCCTGTCTTGGATGCTTGGTTTATCTTGGTGTCCTCCTGGATCCTATTTCTGTATTCTCTGGATCCTATTTCTGTATTCCCTGGATCCTATTTCTGTATTCCCTGGATCCTATTTCTGACCTATCTCTGACCCAATGTATCTGCTCCTTTTTTAGTCTTGTTAATAGTCATCTTCCTTCTTGTGAAACATGTATCAGTCAGGGTTCCAGCAGGAAACATATGGCACATTCCAACAAAGATAATCCAAGATGATTTATAAAAGGACTAAGAACAAAGGCATATGGAAGGTGTAGAGAAGATACACCTTCCTATGCAGTTAGGGTCCAAAAGGAGAGATGGTAGAGAGGGCCACTCTGGGGAAAGCTGTGACTGTGGAATCAAGGAAACAGAGAACCAAAACTTGCACTTCTTTCTTCTGATATCTTACTGGGGCTCCACATGTGATAAGCCCAACTAGACACAGGAGTAAAGGAATTTTGTTTATGTGGTTCACATGGCTTAATCACAAAGGGCACAAAAGAGGGGGCGGAGGGTAGAAAACATACCGGGAGGGCCAATGGAAGATTTATAGCAGACTCATTCTTAAGGATGTCTCTACTATTGATCCACCTATTATATTTCAGGATAAATTATGTCAATGTGTTGAATATGTCACACATACCTTTAGTCCTTTCTTAAAAATAGACAATGCATATACATAAATAATAAAGGAAGCAAACAGCTTCAAAGAGGAGAAAAGCCTTCTGAGTAAAAGGTATTCCTTCCACACCTCAGCCCTAATATCTAGCCTGTCCTTCTCCCACACCCCATCTGCTCCGATCACATGTAGTGCCTTTGTGAAAAGCAGAAAAACCTTCTGGGAAGACCTTCAAGGGAATGCAATCCCTGGTCAGACACAGAATTTACTTGGCTGACCCTGGCAGAATTCCACTTATGCCCTCTCAGCTAACACTCGTATGCAGCTCACAATCTGTACTGATGTCCATAGCTATCCTGACAGAGACCCAGACCCCCATCCTGAAGAGCAACTATGGCTACCTGCTATATTTTAATTCTTCCTTTTAATCTTGGGATGCAAACTCATTTACTAATTAGGGGCAAGCAGATAAGTAAACAAGAAGAGAGGCATGATCATGACTTTTGAGCCATCTGTTCTTTGTTAGCTAGTGCCATCTACTTCACCTAGGTAGAAGACCAGCCCTGATTATCTTATTTGGTGTTTAATCAACAAAAGTTTGTTGAAGTATGCAATGTGTCAGACACTGATCTAGGCTCAAAACTAGTGGAAAAGATCTCTACAAACATTGTTAACCGGTGATACTAACAAATAAATATAGTGAAGTACTGATCAGTGCTATAGAGAAAAGTAGGCTAAGGGCTTAGAAGCGGGGAGAGGAGGCGGTTACAACAGCTAATCATAAAAGGCGTTGTAGAAATTGATCACAGAACTGAAGGAGATGAAGGACCAAGCCACACAGGTATTTTGAGAAAAAGTATGAAATGCTCAAGTTTTGAGGAAGACGCATATTGTCATATTCAATGAGTGGGAAGAAGTAGCTTGAGTTGGGGAGTTGGTAGCTGGTTAGCTGAATGGAACCTAGAGTCATAGCCGTAGCCTTGTAGCCCATAACAAGGACTTCAGTTTTCCTTGAAAGTGAGATGAAAAACATGGGGAAATGATATTATGTCAATAAAAGGACCATTCTGCTGCTGGATTGAGAACAGGGAGGAAACAGAATACAATGAGGAGATGACTGCAAATCCAAACTTCTTTTTAAGGTTCAGTCAAGGATGATTCTGATGGAGGCGGTGAGAAAAGCTTGCTTTGGTATATATTTGGGGGTTAAAGCCTCATACTTTGCTGCTGCTTTGGATGCATGGTGTGAGGAAGAGGAGGGGGCAAGAATAAGTGAGTTTTTTGCCCGAGTATCCAGAATATTGGCTAAGTGATTACAGTCCAATGTTAGTTTTCTTTCCTCAATGTAATCTGTTGAACTTTCAGGGCAGTTATGGTACCACATAACTTATCAGCACACACAAAAAAGAAAAAATAATGCTTACTGAATTATACGCTTATATTTATATATCACTTCCTAAGATATGTTGAAGTCATTTAAAATATTAAAACCTAAATAAAGCCAAGAAGTTGGAATGGAAATAAGATGAACCAATAGGACTGGAAGACATAAAAACCTGAGAAATATTCTTTTTTTTTTTTTGTCTGTCACTGAAAGAACAAGCTAAATTACTTGAATAAAGAACTTCAAACCGGGAGAGATGTTTCCTTAAATGCTCCACCCAAACTTCAGTAGTTATTTAAGTGCCACCTACAAATCCAGAATTAACACAACTTGATAAAGAAGACTAGTTACCTACCCAAAGGGACATCAGGGACCAAGACTCCAGAGTGAGAGGGAAAAGCCATTCTCCAGATTTGGATCCTTACAGAACACTGCATTCATTATCCACTTCTCCACCCTGAAAGCCTGACTCTACTTTGCCACTCATCTGCTGAGTCTCAGTTCCCAGGTCAAGTGCTCACCCTTTTTCCCAAAGTCTTTCCCGATTGGGGAAGAAGGTTTGATTTAAACTAGAAGTTTGAAGTTTTTCTTCCAACCCTTTCTCCCTCAAATTAAAACCCCTGATGAACCAAGACTCCTCTATGTTCTCAATGACCCCTTTCTACTTCCCTGGGGCCCTTAGGCATATTTTTAATGTGGAATGGAAGGAACCAGCATACCTGTCTCCTCCCTGCTTAAAGGAATGTGTAAGAGTCATTTCCTTTGAGCCACCATGCTGACACCTAATGTTTTCATAAGAGATTAATTAACAAACTGCCAGGTTCCACCAGAAGTCACACTCTTCATAGGCATCCTCAGAATGTAAAGTCACTAGCACCAAGGCTACTCGCCTTTCCAAAGAGCTTCTAAGGTGAGCTTTTTGTTTAGGCCCTCAACCAGCCTGACATCATTGATACTGAGTCCTTCATTATCTTAGCATAGGATTTGCTGAAGCCCTAGGAGTGTCTCCTAAGGGAGGGTCAGAAAGTACTATATAATGCCACCTGTCCTTAAGATTTGAGGAACTAGAACTAAAAGAATGGAAATACCTTAGAGTTTAGTATCCATGCCCAACTTTCCATGGACCTGTTCTCAAACTCTGGGTCTGATGAGAGAGATAAAACACTTTATTTTCTTTTATTTTAAAACTAGAGGCCCAGTGCACGAAAGTCGTGCATGGGGGGGGATTCCCTCAGCTCGGCCTTCACCACCTCATAATCCGGGACCCCTCAGCAGATGTCCAACTGCTGGTTTAGGCCCAATCCCGCGATCAAGCTTAAACCAGCAGTCAGCCATCCCTCTCGCAATCCAGGACTGCTGGCTCCTAACCGCTCACCTGCCTGCCTGCCAGATCGCCCCTAACCACTCTACCTGCCTGCCTGCCTGATCACCCCTAACAAAATCATTGATTGGCTGCCTCCTGCAAACTCCCTACTAGGGACCAAGTCTGCAACCTGGGTATGTGCCCTGACAGGGAATTGAATCGTGACCTCTTGGTTCATAGTTAGCTCGACAACCACTGAGTCACACCAACCAGGCTAAAAATGCTTTAAATAAGGGAAACAAACTAACCAGTTTAGCCTGCCTGAGGATATCACATCTCCCTTAGTAAATCTTTCTGTTAAGGTAGTGGGGAGAGGTAGAGTCCTCAGTCCCTTTTCATGGAATTAATGCCAGAAGAGTCAAGAGAAGCAAGGCAGCCAAGCATAACCATTCCTGAAATAGAAATCAGCAAACGGAAACACAATAATCTGCTGTCACCATCCCCACCTACAAACTCTGAGCTGTTTGGGAGAATAAGGGGACACCTGACATCCTCCTCAGACGGTCACAGACACTGGCATGAGGCTATCTTTGAAAATAGTCTCCAGAGCTGTCCTCTGGCATCTAGACATCCTTTTGACATAGATATTCCCTTAAAAAATTTTTTGTTGATCACTTACTATGTTTCAGAGACTATATGATTTCTTTCTATCCAAATCATGGTAACTTTAGGGAGTACCCTTGTTTTCCTTAAGGTATACACTTCTTCTCCACAGTAGACTTTCCTTTACCTAATTCTAAACCTCTGCTCATCCACCTTGTTCTTTGGATGTTCAGGAGTAACATCTGCTGGTGCTCAGAATGTGTTCGAATCTGGTGAAAATGACTTGGAGAGACAGCACAGCCTACTGAGTTCCAATTTCACTTTTTAGTCTTATTTACTAATAGTGACAAGTTCCCTATTACCTCTTAAATAGTTGAGTTAATTTAGATCTTGTCCCCATTCTCAAGCTGAGACTGAATGTGAACAAGAAGATGCCCCAGTAGAGTTGTATAGGGCAGGCTACAACTTCTCCTCAACAGACCTCATGACTGGGAGACACCAGGGGTTGGGGCTAAAAGCATCTAAGGACTCAAAGATTGAAGGTGTTACAGAGACACGCCTCCCCGCTCCTCCATCTCTACCAAATGATGATTCCTGAAAATTCCGATTATGCTTCCCATTCGAGGTCAGAAACTGTACTTCATGCTTCTTTGTCACCCTATACCCGTGGTCGGCAAACTGCGGCTCGCGAGCCACATGCAGCTCTTTGGCCCCTTGAGTGTGGCTCTTCCTAAGCCTTAGGAGGACCCTAATTAAGTTAATAACAATGTACCTACCTATATAGTTTAAAAAATTTGGCTCTCAAAAGAAATTTCAATCGTTGTACTGTTGATATTTGGCTCTGTTGACCTATGAGTTTGCCGACCACTGCCCTATACCAAGCATGGGGCCTGTCATGCAGAAGTTGCACAGCCAGGCATTGGAAGAGACTGAGGGAAGGAGAAAAGGACACAGGTTTAAGCACATAACTAGACCAAAGAATATGTTTGTGAATACATATTTCCCTGTGCTCTCTCTTCTGTTTTTAATCTCAATGTGATCTGTAAGTCTTTTATTATTTAACTTTTTATCCTATTAATTTTTTTCTCTAATGGGAATAAACTAAGAGAACAAACACAGGGTTAGCAGGGACTTTAAAATATGTATGATTTGATGATTTACTTGCAACTAATACTTTCCTATAATGAACTCAAATTTAAATGAAGGAAAACATTTAGTATAAAACATTTTCTAAATTAATCCATATTTACAAGTTTTGTTTTGTTTTTAACATTGTCTTCAAATTCTGGAAAATCATGTCTATTGGTTAACATTTCTATTTCCCAAAAATTATTTGACATATTTCATGTGGGCTTTTCAAGTGATTTTCTACAATACTAACTAAATTGTTGTTAATCCTCACCTGAGGATATATGTGTGTGTGTGTGTGTGTGTGTGTGTGTGTGTGTGTGTGTGTGTGTAGTGAGAGTGGAAGGGTGAGAAAGAGACACAGAAAAAGAAACATTAATGTGAGAGACATATTAATTGGTTTCCTACCACACATGCCTCAACCAGGGCTGGGGATTGAGCCTGCACCCAAAGGGTATGCCCTTTGCGGGATCCAACCCAGGATCCTTCAGTCCACAGGCCAACACTCTATCCACAGAGCCAAACCAGCTAGGACTAAGTGTATATTTAAATAAAACATTCTAAAGAAGTTTCTATTTTTTTATAGCATCCATTATTACACTTTTATTTATTAACAAAAGGATAAGATGTTTTGAGTAAGTTTTCTAATTAAAAAATTTAAAAAATATACACACAAACCTCAAAGAGCTGATAGCTTTAACTTAATCTCTAAAAACTATAGCTATTCAGAATAGAATTGTCTTAATCTACTTATAAATTCATGCAACAAGACTATTCTTGATTTTCTTGCTATGTGGTACTAGATGAAATCATTGTTATGTTTATGACCGATTAGTATCCACATGAATAAGTGGGACAAGTTAACACTTCATCCCTATTAGCATGTAGTGATCTAGATAACAGTCAGGATCAAAGTAACAGAATTCCTTACATATTGTGAGAAGCGAAGAAAAACAAACAGGGTATTGTTCTACAAAACAACTTATTTTAATTGAGGTTTTTCTTTAAAAATTCTAAGTTTATTTATTAATTAAATAAATTAGCATGATTTATTTAAAGTTGATGGTTGTGAAAAAGTCCCTTTTTTAAAAATATGTTTTTATTTATTCCATATAGAATGAAAGAAGGAGAGATAGAAACATCAGTGATGAGAGAGAATCATCAATTGGCTGCCTTCTACACGCCCCGACTGCGAACCAAGCCCACAATCCAGGCATGTGCCCTGACCAGGAATCACCCATGACCTCCTGCTTCATAGGTCTGTGCTCAACCAATTGAGCACAGAGCAACACCAGCAACACCACTGAGCAACACCAGCCAGGCCCTTTCCAACACTAGTAGATTGTTTTTCTGATGCAAAAACCAATAAACATGTCCTGAGTGTTTACTATTTACATGCCCCTATTAGGTGCTGATGATGGTTACAAGGAACTATATAATATGACCGATTAGTATCCACGTGAATCTTATAATCATGTTAAAAAGAAAATAATATTATGCAAAAAGTTACAATACCAACTAGTAGTCTATAATTCTCATGTCCTTATTCTTTCTTAAAGTTTTCATGAAGCAACCTGTGATAATGAAAGCATTTAAAAATTGGCAGAAAAAAAATAGGCCTACATAAACCTCAAGCAATTGTTTAAAATATATTTTACAGGCATAACAAACTATTGAAATTATATGTATTAAAACTCAGATGATTAGAAAAGCAACTGGGGGAGCTGAATGAAAGAACATTCAACATAATATTCCTAAAGGAAAGCAGCCTTGGTACAAAGAAAAGTATCTGGAACCAGGAGGGCTTCGATTGGATGAACCCTGCAGAGTACAAAAATCTCCTGGGTGCATCCTTATTCATTTCTTCACATAACACAGAAGCATGAGCCAGCTTTGAAGTTCCAGCTAAAGAATTGGACCTTAGGTATCAAATGGATGTACCCATAAGGAAGTCCTTCAAGGAAGTCGAGACTGATCTGTTGTGCAACCAGAAAGGCTAATGGACCAGGAGGGACCCCAGAGTATATCATTCGCTATGTGTGCAATAATTGGTGTAAGAAGGTAGTAACAAGGATGGATGTTGGTCTCACAGATTACTCATCTAGAAAGACTATTTTAAAGAAAGGGGGTTGGAGGGGAGGGGAGCAAACAAAAGAATTAGTAGAACCTATTTTCTCATAAAAACCTTTTACGTAGGAAGAAGTGTCCTTTTTAATAGCTAGGCCACAGCCACCTTCAGGAAACATTTTGGAGTTGAGTGTGAAGCACCTTGTGTTTGGAGTAGAGAGGGAAATGCAGGGCAGGTAATTATCAAGTGAGAAGCACTTACCTCGGGTCAGAATACCGACATGTTGGAAGATGCTTACTTGTTCAGTTATCAAGCAAACCAAATGAAGATGAGGGCTTCATATGACTCAAGTTAAGAAACAGCACAGAAAACCATAAAGATAGACAGAAATATTATTGCCACTAAAGATCAAATTATTAAAGAGAAGGGGACAGAGAGCAAAAGCTAAGAAGTTTAAGCTTTAGGACTTCAGTTAATGAACAATGGAGGGTCCATTAACCTTCCTGTGGGGCCAGGAAGGTCAAGGAATGGAGCAGTTGGAGAATATGAATTAAACCCCTTTTCAAGATTTAGCTCTGTCAGGGTGCATAATGCAAGTCGAAGAAGGAACAACAACAACAAAAGGTAGCAAGCCAATTGAGAAACCATTGCAACAACTCAGGCATGATATTAGGGGGCACAAGAAAACACTGTGTTTGAGGTACAGGAGGGACCCCACTGTGTTTATAATGGGGACTTGAAATTTTGGGTCTGGAACTCAGGATGGCAGTCATGGCTAGAGGTACAGCCTATGTCCTCTACATGGAGGTGATGGCTGACTCATACGGGGGAAGTGACCTCAGAAGAAGACTAG
>NW_006383015.1:4040802-4043718 GCF_000327345.1 Myotis davidii | reverse complement strand
TGATTTCCTTTGGTTGGAATTCCTTGAACTTCCCCTCCTGTCTATAGCCACACCTTTAAGATTCTCCTTGGAGGAACAACTTTCTTTTCTCCTAGTAATTCCTATGCTCAGGTCTCAGGTTCTCCCACCTGTAACAACTCCCCTTTCTTGACCAACTCTACTTCCTTTTCAAACTTCCATCCTCCCTCTCTTCCTTTTAACGAAAGTTTCTTGAAAGAACTTGTTCTCTCTCTCTCTCTCTCTTCTCTCCATTCAGTCTTCAATCCATTATAATCAGTTTATCCGTTTTCTGTCCCACCATCCTTTTCATTACTGTCTTCAGGTTCACCAGCCACCTCATAATAAATCCAATGACCTTGTTGACATTTAAGTTGACCACAAATTTGCTCCCTATTGAAAAGCTACTGTAATGCCACAATGGGGCATTCTCTTGCATCTCCTCCTATGTCTAGCATTGCTTTTTCACTTGCACTCTTTCTTAGCCTCCTTCTGGGGCTATCACATCTATGCACATCATCTACCTACTGGGCTTTTCAATCATGACATTAGAATCACCTAATATTTAAAAAATACAAATGCATAAAACCCACCTCCAGAGATTCTAGTTCAATGGAACTGGAATGGAGCCCAGGAAGCACTCTATTTCAAGCTTCCCAAATGATTCTAATGTGTATCTGTGGTGAAAAACTACTGCCTGGAATCATGCTTTCCAAATTTACCTCTTCAGAGGAATCACCTGAGGCAGTTATTGAATATAAATATACTAGAGGCCCGGTGCACAAAAATTTGTGCACTCGGCGGGGGGGGGAGGGGGGCGCCCTCAGCCTGACCTATGCCCTCTTGCAGTCTGGGACCCCTCAGAGGATGTCCACCTGCTAGTTTAAGCCTGCTCCCTGGGGGATCTGGTCCAAGCTGGCAGTCAGACATCCCTCTGGCAGCCGGGCAGCCCTCGGGGTTTGTCCACTTACCAGTGGGGAGCAGACCTAAGCTGCAGTTGGATATCCTTAGTGCTGCTGAGGAGGTGGGAGAGGATCCCACCACCACCGCTGTGCTGGCAGCCATCAGCCTGGCTTGTGGCTGAGCAGAGCTCCCCCTGTGGGAGCGCACTGACCACCAGGGGACAGCTCCTGCATTGAGCGTCTGCCCCCTGGTGGTCAGTGTGTGTCATAGTCCCCAGTCATTCCCAGTCATTCTGCTGTTATGGTCAATTTGCATAATACCCTTTTATTATATAGGATTCAGATCCCACCTCCTTGATATTCTAGTTGAATATGTCACAATTCAGAAACCAAAAAGTAATCAGGGACTCTCCTTCCACTCACATCTGTTGGGCAACACTGATAGCCGTAGCATTTTTGAGCATCTACTATTTGCTGGATAACATTTATTTTCTATTATGAGTGATCCTCAAGCTAAGTGCTTTCTCGTAGGTGCTCTTAGGACACTTTTCAAACATCAATTACTTGTTTTGTCTCCTTTACTTGACTGTGAGTTTCTACCTTAATTCATTTTTTTATATGGCAGAGATTTTACCTTATTCATTTCTATATGAATTGTATGTAAACCAGCAAATTGTCTCATACATATTTTTAATGAATGTTAAAACAACTTTGGGGGGCACAGACACATTTGTTTTGTCTAGTACATAATAAATTCTAAAATATGTGTATTTGTGAAATAATGAACAAATTATTTTTATATATAGTATGTTTCTTACCCAAAATATAGATGTGTCCTAAACCTTTTATTTTCTTTTCACTTACACAAATTAGGCTAGTGTTCCTAATGTTGAATTAAAACTTTCTGCAATCTGCATTTTTTAACTGTAAAATCACAGTATTATGTGACGTATATTTTGTTTTGTTTTGTTTTATTTCCTGGGTTCTTTTCTCTTGGCACTGGCTCCAATTGGCCTAATGACATATTCTTTAGGGTGTATTTTTGGAGTCCTCTTTGTGGGAGGTAATAGGGTACATGAACTTCGGGATCAAACACCTTTGGACTCTGTCTCCTTTCTTCTCATTTGTTACCCCCCCCCCCCCACCACCATTTAAGATATGACAAGCTCTGGCCAGAAATTTTAATTTCTTTTGTTGTTAGAGTATCTGTTCCTTTAAGAAAAACCATATATCCTATAAATCCAAGAAACAGTCTTCCTTTCGTTAATTTTCTCATTGGCCCTACCATCTCCCATGGGACTATATCTTCATTTATCCTTATATTTTTCTCCAAAATCTTAGAAAATGTTGAGTCTCTCTTCCAATTCAAGCTTAACTAATCCAGCTAGGCCTTTAATCACATTGGCTCCTTGGAACCTTACTGATACAGGCTTAGTCCATTCTTCCTCTATACCACCTCTGACTGGACACAGGCTTTTTTATCTTTACACTTGTCATAATGGACTGTAATTTACAAGTTCTGTCCAGATTTCTAGTTCCTCTGGAGAAAATATCAAGTTTTATTAACCTTTCATATCCAACAGCTGAGTGCAATGCTGAAGTATGGACACTTGATGTTGGTGGAATTGAATTACTCTTGGCATCAGACTTTCATGCTACCTTTACTCAAAACTCCATACCTTCATGATCCTTCACCATTAGCTTTAGAGTTAGGAAGAGAGCTTGAAGTTCAAATATTTGCTGACACTTTTTAAAAAAACTGTGAAATGAAGATGATTAGACCTACATATTGTGTTGTTTATAAAATTAAGTGAAATAATGGATGTGAATAGCTTAACACCATATATCCTCAATAATTGCTGATCATGTGGTGCTCATCATGATTTGGGTGCAGTTTTTTGTTTTGTTTTATTTTGTTTTGGACTATAGGGTTCTGCTGGTAAATTTCAGTACTGAAAATCCAGCTCTCTGTGAAAGAAATGGACATGTGGAGTAAATCTAAAACTTTCTTTTTCAG
>NW_006383015.1:4039730-4040761 GCF_000327345.1 Myotis davidii | reverse complement strand
CCCCCAAAAGGTTGTATTTTTTCACCTCTTATATCCCATCTAGAGCCTGGGGTAAATGCTCTTCTTGGTTTCTGTTGGTACTTCCAAACCTCATTCCTTTAAAAAACAATCCCAGCTCCTTTGAAGTTCATGCCATATGGCAACCTCCTATCATAGCAACCCCCACCCCACCCCTGTTCAGCCTTGTTCTATCATGTGTAAACACCAAGGTCACCCCTCCTCATTCAGGGGAAATTTAGCACGTAGCTCACTGACTCACCGCCACTACTCTTCAATCACCTTTAGTGATTTTGATATCCATGTACCTTCCATTGTGCAGAATTTTCTCCCTATCCTCGGGCTTGGTGCCTTGACCTTCTCATGTCCAGAGATCTTTCTCTCACCTCCTCAGCCAGCTGCTCCAAGGTTATATCCTAGACCTTGTGCCATCAACCACAGATATTAACAACTTCTGTGTGAAATACCCCACTTTGATCACTTTTTATTTTTTGCAAGTTAATCCCTTTTATATACCATCCAAAGAGTCTTCAATTTCATGGACAGACTGATTGTATCAACTTTTACCTTTCATTCTCTTCACATCCTCACTTCCCCCCTAACCTATAATCATCCTCACACAATTCCTTGACAGTATCATTCCCTTTATTCCTTTACTGTACAGTTGCCTGAAAAAAACAACAACTCCACTCTGGTTGAATCTAACTTTTGCTTGTTATGTGCTTGACTCTGAGAAGCTGAACATGATTTTATAAGACATATGGCCATACTGACCTGCCTCACATTAAATGTTTGACTACTACCTACAGCGGGCCCATGGTGCTCACAGCTGTCCTGTTTTCTATCCCAATTCATTTTACCTTACCACTCTCCAAAATGCCTATTTCATCACTTATCCTTTCTCCTCAGAATCTCTAATGTACATTCTGTTCTTCTGTGCTTGGGCTGATGCTCTTATTTTATATTTTACTGCTAAAGAAGCACCAATCAGAGAAGAATATCCACATGTTCCCACCACCCAATGTATACTTCAC
>NW_006383015.1:3990747-4039252 GCF_000327345.1 Myotis davidii | reverse complement strand
AAAACCTTTTTAGGGTTTTAGAGTCTCTCCACTGGACCCCATTCCCACTCTCCTACTCAAGGGCTTCCTTTCTATAAATGTCCCCAACCTGTCTTAAATCATCACTTGTCCCTTATCTACTGGGATCATCAATATACAGCTTATGCTATAAACTCCCGTTTTAAAAACAAACAAATCAAAACAAACTTTCCTTGACTTCTCTTCACCGTTCTTTATACCTCTTTGTACTTACTTGCTTGTCTCTCTGTTTCATCTCTGCTCTTTTACACAAAATTGATAAAAATTTTGTCTCTACTAATGTCTCTACTTTATTCAGTTTCCTGAAAGTACTCCAACCAGTCTTTCAGTTCCCAACCCTATGGAACCCGCTCTTGTCAACACTGTCTTTGCATTCCAATTCCAAAGGACACACTGACCTGTCCTCATAGTGGCATTTAACATAGTTGACCACCACTTCCTACTTGAAATATTTTATAGTCTCATCTTCTAAACTGTCTATTCCCATTCTGCTCCCATCTCAACGTCCTTCTAACTGGTGGATTTTTCCTGTTAACGTATTCTCAACACGGCAGCCAAACTGATTTGGCAAAACCATAAGATTATGTCACGGCTCTGCTCAACAAAACTCCATGTCAAAACTCCATGTCATCCTATATCACTGAGGGAGAAAAAGACCGTCCAGTGTTTTCTAAAGTTCTAACTTGACTTGATTATTGCCAAGTAACAGTCACCACTCCCGTCTTAGGTCACTCTGCTTCAGACACACAGACTCCTTGATCTCCTAGAATATGCCAGATATACTACACTTTTTTATCCCAGGGCCTTTGTAATTACTTGCTGGTCTCTCTGTTGACAAAGGCACTCCTCTAAATATCACAGTGGTTGGCTTTCCACTTCAGTTAGGTCTCTTTCCAGAGGTTCCCTTCCAGAGGAGGGGGACTTAAAAATGGCTACACTCCCTCTCTCCTTGGTAGTCGCTGTTTAATCCATTCACCTGTTTTATTTTTCTTCAGAGTTCTTAATAACCTGATACGTAATATTATTTATGTGTGTTTATTGTTTCTCATCCCCACATAAAACTAAAGCCTCATGAGAGTAGGAAGAGTATTGTGTGTTTTTCTTCTCACTGCTATGTCACCAGCAGCTAACAGTATTTACAGTGCAGAAAGCATCGCTGGATGACTAAAGAAGATCCTTCTTTTGAATGCCTACATTCTTGTGTAGACATATACTTTCCTGAAATCATTCAGCATCTTTATTCACAAATTAAACCAAATATCTTGCATAGTAAATTGATAATGTGGGCAAATAGGTTGGCCATACGCTCTGTTAAATGTCTTTCTTCTATCCTGGCACTAAATTTATTGACTCACCCTTAAAACTCTCTCCATTTCCCACAGTCGTGGTGAAGGTCCAAAATCAATAAAAATAAGAATGCTTGGAGCAGGAAAGCAGAAAAAAGAGATAACAGAAAGTGAAATAGTAAAGAACTGTAAAAGGAGAAAAATTTAAAGAAACCCATACACTTCTTAGAATTGTTTTTGGGAAGCAAAGATCATACAGACCAATTTGGAAAGAAAACACCTCCACAAAAGTGTGTCTCTCTCTTCCCCTTTCTCTGTAGCAGGTTCTGCTCCGTCAGGCAGGAGGAAAGACAAGCCTTTGGCCTCAGTTTCTAGTTATCTGAGCCCAGGTAACGATAAACAGGATAGGCCCAAGGCAAAACTGTCAAGTGGAAAAACTTGGCTTGTGTCTGGAAATTCCCCTTTCTCTGCTCCCTCCCAACCTGGAGATACTCTCCCTTCACCTCCTGCTTTTAAATCTTCCCTGCATCAAAAAAGAAAAAGAACATGTCTTAGAATATTTATCACCAGGTTGTAATTTCATTTTTACTTCACTTAAATAGTAAAGACAAGGCAGACTTTGAATTTTCCTAGTAACTGATCTGATCTTCCACTAGATAGCTTGGCAAAATAGTAGACTTAACCCAGTCCAGGAAGCTCAGGCCAGGCCTTCACCTTGAAGCAGTGTTTTTCTGTAAATACTTCCTGTGTCCAGGTAAATTCCTAGCCTTCTGTTTTCCTCTTGGCATTTAGATGCATGTGATCCTGTGGCAGAGGAGAGAAGGGTGCCTGATCCTATCGTTTTCCTTTTCACAGGTTCTGGCTTCCGGGTAACTCATTTGTTCTGGTTCTTGGGTTGGTGAATGTTGTTTTGTAGGCCCATCTGCCTTTGGCTGGGGCTGATAGGTGGTACCCACTACTGGACTCTGTCTCAGCATCCTGGTCTGATGCTCCTCTTATTCTCAGATGAGCCCTCTGATATGAATCAGTCATCTCAGTAGCTTCTTCCCCCCCGCCCCCCAGTCTGGAATGTAGGAACTTCTGCATTCCTGGTGTAGGAAACAGAGAAGCAGAAGTGCTACCTTCGGCTTCCCTACTCATCTCCTGTCACCACGTCAGCTCCCCAGCTGCTGGGCCATGAGGGTGGGAGGATGATCCTAGGTATTGGCAACTTCCCCTCCACACACCCAGGGGTGCATGCCATTGACATGGCGATGCCAGGCTCCCCCAGCTGTGGGTGTTTCCATGGCTGCATTGAAAATGTGAGCCCTGAAGGTGAGGAAATCCAGGACTCTGGCAGCTTCTTGCCTTACTCTCTGCTCCCTTCTCACATTCCATGGCTCAGCGTCATTCTCCCCCTACCAGACTCTATAGCAACATATATTATTGACTTTACAGAGGCAAAGAGAGGAAGAGAGAAACATCAATGATGAGAGAGAATCACTGGTGGGCTGCCTCCTACACACCCCTCATTGGGGACCGAGCCCACAACCTGGGCATATGCCCTGACCAGGAATCAAACCATGACTCCTTCCTTCATAGGTTGATGCTCAACCACTTCGCCACACCAGCCAGGCTCTATATCCCCTTTTAATAATAATTTTTGTCACTGCTTTTGCTATTCTGAAAGAAAAATCATAGATAACATGACTCTCCTTGCATAACTTCAAAAAATCAATATTAATTCCAATTTATTACAGTTGGAATAAAAAGAGAAAAAGCAAAAGTAATTTGCTCTTTATGTAATTCACAATGAAAATGAATGTTTTGTCATAACTACAGGGAAAGACATACTGGATTGGTCTGATGGTTAAATCTATACGCAGAAGTACCTACATGTGACTGTCATGAATGCTGAACTAGGGACTTAAACTCCACGAGTGCTCTGTTGAGGATATTCTGAAACCAAATCTCAATAAACTTGTGAGTGAAGCAAAGTATGGTTTTCTTATAATTAATGCCGCAGTACACTGTGGAAAATATAGTACATAGTAAACTGGGCAAAACTACATTCTGTGTTTATGTCTGATGGAGTTAGGTTCTAGGCTCAGATAACTTTAAACTAGTTTCTATGTCTGTCCATGGCTCGGGATATGACTTTATTTCAGTGAACCTGGCCACTCATTTTAGCTGCCTGGAATCCCTGGGCACTACTCATTAAGTACAAAGTGTGACCTCAGAGCATCATGTGACAGCAATGACAAAAGAGCTCCTCCGTTTTCCAAAATGCTCCCTAAGGGGCGATTTTCAACCTATTGTAAGAATTACTTGTCTGCACCATTTACTCCTCCTTCACTGCACAAGGCGCCCAGTGCTGCTGTTACTGCGGAGGAGACATCTGCTCGTCCCTACAATGAGAAGAAGGACCCATGATCTGAGTTGTCCACTGTGCTCATTGCATAACTGCAGTTAGCAATTTTTGAGGATAAAAGTGCATTGAGTTAATACTACACCCAAAGTATAATCTCAATTCCACGTTAAACCTCATTCCTATGTTATATTACACAGACATTAGCACGTTAAACTGTTTTATATTAATTTGATGTTTTCCAAATTACAGGAGCAGTACATGACTGATAACAAGTTACGGAAAAGAAAGACGACTACAAAAATAATTTATCTCTTCTCTCATTTAATTTTCTCTCCTTTGTCCAAATACATATATACATATATACATATGCCACTCACACACATACCCCATACACACAAATTCACATGCAAACATATGTGCACGCTTTGACTTGGTTACTTTTAAATTGAATAGTACCATATTCTACACATTATCCTTTTCAAGTTAATATTATTATATCATGGCCACCCCCAAAATATTTAGAACTTAATTTCTTAAATAAATAATATATAAATGCAAAGTTGTATACCGTCACATGCACTACAAGATAAAATTATCTGGGAGAGAATTATTGATTGGCTGTTTCCTGCATGCCCCACATTGGAGATCGAGCCTGTAACCAGGGCATGTGTCCTGACCGGGAATCGAACTGTGACCTCCTGGTTCATAGGTCAATGCTCAACCACTGGGCCATGCAAGCCAGGCTTTCTCATTCTTCTTATCCCTGGAAGCTGGGTCCCTATTGGTGTTTTGTTAGTTCCATGTGTCTACTCACTGGGGTCCAGCAAGCTTTGGAGTCCCATACATCATCTAAAGCACAAGTACCGCTGCCCCCACCGGCCCACAGTGCAGCCAAAATCCCTGCTGTTCTCCCACTGGGATACCTTGAGTGGCAGAGGGCGGGGGACAGGACTCGCAGTGCCCAGTCTCCTCATGCCCCCTCCAGGCCCCAGGACTCAATCACTTGTTCAGCAACTCCCCAATTGCATGAGGGCTCCGGAGACCACACTCACTCAAACAGGTTGGTACCAACTTTTATCTGGGGGTTCTCAGAACCCTGCAGCTCCCGCTCAGAGTGTACATTCCCAGGCCAGTGTCCAGCCCCACCAGCCCTCAGGAGTGAAAATCTGGCCTCTGTCCTTGTCAGAGTGTGGGCCGTACCAGCTTCACAGGCGCCTGAAGGCAGGCTCTGCCTGGAGGCCCTGGAATTCGTTTGGCTCAGAAGAGGAGAATGGCAATGGTTAGAAGGCGTGTCATTTCCTAAGGATCTCCCAAGGTTATTGTTTCTCATTGTAGAATTAGAAGGCCTTTGAGAGAAAGAAATGGGTCTTATTTATCTTTATCCACTTTATTCATATTGAATTCAATATTTTTACTGCTCATGATGCCATAATAAGAACATATTAGTATATTACATAAATAGCATCAGATACTACAAGTATTTTTCAAATTCATCCTGGAGTTAAAACTTCAAAATATGGTATTGTAATCATGTTTGGAACTATACCAATATTGCCAGAAAAACAAAGGTACGTAACCATAGCTGAGCAATGAATGAATCACCATGTAAAGTTACACATGTGCTGCCGTGTTCCATGAAATTCCTTCAAAATAAAGTAAATCAAGGGAATATTTTGGAAACAGGACTATATAATATGTTTCACGATGTCTATCAGCATGCCCATCTCCTGCATCCAGTTAAGCAGGAGAATAATTACTCTCCATCGCAACCAGTTGCCTATGTATTAGATGCAGAAAATAGCTTTAGTACTATTTTCCCTAAAAGAGAAAGAGATATATGGTTCTTAAACCTCTTTGGAGCCCTGGCCAGTTTATTTCAGTGGTTAGAGGATTGACCTAGTCCTCAGGTTCGATTCCTGGTCAAGGGCACATACCTCGGTTCAGGCTTGATCCCTGGTCCTGATCTGGGTGCTTGTGGGAGGCAACCAATCAATGTCTCTCTCTCACATTGATGTTTCTCTTCTGTCCCCATTCCTCCTTCCACGACACTCTCTCTAAAAAAAAAAAAATCAATGGGAAAACATATCTTTGGGTGGGATTTAAATAAAGAGTTATTTGGGTGTGTACACTATTGTTCAATGTCTCCTGACATTATTTTATCATAAATTTGTCATGACTAATAAGGGTCCCTACCCATTCACTCTTTTGAGTAATAAGTGGGCAGTATGCCCGTTCAGCGTGAACAGCTATATCACACAAAAGTAGGAGAAGAACCGGAAGGAAGGGCACAGTACAAAACAACTACCCAGTGTGATTGCCCAGTGCAAGGAGAACATGGGTTGGTTCTAGGCAGGATCACAGTATAGGTAACTCCCATTAGAATGATCCTCATTTTCTTGCCATAATTCAATTAGCTCTTTAATTTTCCTGTTCTTCCAATTAAGTTTCTTCATCTAACAATTACTTGAGTGTGTACCTGTTATGTGCCAGATACAGTTTTATGCTGTAGGAATTAAATTAAAAGACATAGCCATTGTCTTTTAGGGTCTGCTACTATTTATAGAAAGAGTAGGAAACAAAGATAATTTCAGCACAATTGTGAACACTGCTATAAACAAGTAGGAACTTTCAATGAGAACAACAGAAAGAGCATTTAAGGGCTCATGCATGTTAGAGGCTCAGTAAATATTGAACAAAGTCATAAATGAATGAGTAAAATAATTAAAGACCTTCAGTGCCAGGAAGGTCTCACACACACACACACACACACACACACACACAGCCTTGAGAAAAGCAAGAGTTTTATGGGAATGCAGAAGAAGGAGGAGAGGGACTTAAGTAGAGTAGAAGGCAGGTAGAAATTCAGAGGGTAGAGAGCATGGGTAGTTTAGGGAACTTCACAGGATTCACTGGTAGATGGCTGGAAGTTAAAGATCCAACCTCCTGAATGGGACAGTTGGTGGGAGACATCATTGAGATCCTTGAAGACCACAAGGATTGCAAAATATGTCCTATAGGTTAAGGGGTAGCTCCTAAGGAACACTGAACAGAGAAGTGAAATGCCAACTTACCTTTAATAAAGATTACTTCTGGTTGCTCTTTGTTCTAGAAAGCTTTGAAAAATAAGATAAAAGGAGAAAAGAGACAGTACATGCCCCCCCCCCCCAATAGTCCCAGGGGTTGATGATCAGTGTCTACACCTGGGTCATGGAAGTGACGAGGGAAAGTAGAGGGATGCCTATATATTCAGGATGAAGAATGAACAGGTTTGGTGGGGCATGGAGGGTGAGAAATAGAGAGAGAGAAAAACCCAGACTACCTCAATGCCAGATCTTCTTGCTTAAGCAGTCCATCAATCAGGGATAACAGAAAATGCATCTTAAAGAGATTAGGATACAAAACTAAGAATGGATTGGACTGGGTCCAAAAAGGAGCTGCTAACTGTGCTTTCTGTAAATACAGAGATTCCCCTAGGCATCCTCTGCAGCTCTGTCAATGAGTTTAAGCCTCACAGGGGCAGGCAGATGAACTCTTTTAGGCTGAAGGCTGGAATCTGAGCAGAACTCAGCATCGCATAGCCCAGCTCTCCCTTTCTTTCACCCTTCCCAAGGTCTAAGGGAAAGTTCCCTCCAAGGCCCTCTCGGTCAACTCATCTAGAGTTTTCTCTTAGGGTCCATGGAATACCCTGAATGCATTGTCCACATTGGCTTTGCAGACTTGGTACATGAAAACTACTTGCATTGAAAAACTTATGGCTGAGAAAAATCAATACCTTCTGGAAAAATTCAAGCCAGGCACCAAGTGAACTTACGAAAGCTCTGAACAATTTCTTACCTTCTGGAAAAATTCAAGCCAGGCACCAAGGTCTTAAGTGAACTTACGAAAGCTCTGAACAATTTTGTTACTATAATTAAAATAAAAGTATATGGAAGGAAATTTACTATTTCATACAATATCCAACAATTATTGAAGACTTTTTTTGAGCCTAGCCTTTCACATTATCATCTCATTTGGTCCTCACATCAGCCCTACAAGTTAGATACTATTTTTACTCCTGGTTAATAATAAACACTCTGCAATTATTTTTATTTATTACATTTTATTCTTTGTTATATTTAAGCATTTACCTTTTCTTCTCTTCAGTTTCAACCAGAAACTCATTGACAAACTTTTCTTGGCTGCATATAATATGAATACTAAAACTTGCTATATCTATTCCTTCAGCTAGATGTTTAATACTTTTCTGATAGTATTATTTACTAGAGGCCTGGTGCACAGATTTGTGCACTGGTGGGGTCCCTTGGCTTGGCCTGCAGGGATAGAGCCAAAACTGGCTCGCCAACATCCCTCGAGGGGTCTCAGATTGTGAGAGGGCATGGACCAGGCTGAAGAACCCCACCAGTGCATGATTGGGGCCAGTGAGGGACCACAGGAGGGCTCCAGGGCATGTCCAGCCCATTTCACCTAGTTCCAATCAGCTAGACCCCAGCAGTAAGATAACCTACTGGTCGGAGCAACTGCCTCCTGGAGGTCAGTTTGCATCATAGCGACTGGTTGAATGGTCAAAGGAACAGTTGGGCACTTAGCATATTAGGCTTTTATGATATAGGAGAGTTATTTGTTTTCCCCTCCTACATTCCACCACAGTCCCAGAGACAGAGAGTAACTTTAGTATCTATGATGAGAAAAACTTCACTGAGCTCTGAGTGTTTAGAACTTTCCCTTAATAGGGAGACATAAAATGTTGGTAATTCTGTAAGCTACAGTTCAGGCTATGTATTCCCTACCTACACTTCCTGTAAATTTGGATTGGGTGGAGAATTGGGGGATGTGAAATAAGCATCTTTTTCTAGCTGTGGTTTATAATCTGGTATTATTGCATGCTTCCAAAATAAGGGAAAGAAATTAGGTAAACTATTTGTGAACATCTCTGAACATGAAAAATTAGTGCTTTATAGGCATTAAAAAGAACTTTGGAATCTATGTAGTCAGCATAATGCATTATGGTTGCTAGACCACTCAAGTCTGGCAATTTCATTTTAGTAGATCAATTCTGCCCCACTATTGCTCCTAGGCTACAATTTGGCCAGATTTCACTTTAAAGGGCATTTTATGGCAAAGATCCAAACCCTCTCACAGCAGAAGCAGAATGCTAATGGAATTGTTGTGATTTAAAACTGTGAAGCACAATCTATTTTTCAATGAAGGAAACAAAAACTATAACCACAAATATTTCCAGTAGCTTAACTCAACCTTGAAGGATATTTTTGCATTTTTATTCATCATTTAATGACTAGAGGCCCAGTGCACAAAAATTTGTGCACTTGGGAGGGGGGTCCCTCAGCCTGGCCTGCACCCATTCACAGTCCAGGACCCCTTGGGGGATGTCCACCTATCAACTTAGGCCCACTCCCCGGGGGATCAGGCCTAAGCTTGCAGTCAGACATCCTTCTGGCAGCCAGGGAGCCCTCGGGGGATGTCCAACTAAAGGCTTAGGCCCCCACGGGATCAGGTCTAAACCATTAGTTGGACATTCTTAGTGCTGACACGAGGTGGGAGAGGCTCCTGCCACCATCACTGCGCTGGCCAGCCATGAGCCAGCTTCTGGCTGAGTGGCACTCCCCATATGGAAGTGCATTGACCACCAGGGGGCAACTCCTGCATTGAGCATCTGCCCCCTTGTGGCAAGTGCACATCATAGCAACCAGTCATTCTGCTGTTCAGTCAATGTGCATATTAGCCTTTTATTATTATTACATAGGATGTCTTTATTTCCCCCCCTTTGCCCCCTTCACACGAATGGGGTCTAATCAATAGAAGTTTCCAGAAAAGAAAATAAAAAATTTGCAAGGGAATTATTGTTACACTAGAGGTCCTTTGCATGAAGATTCGTGCAACAGGCCTTCTTTCCCCTGGCTGCCAGCACCAGTTTTCCTCTGGCACCCGGGACCCAGACTTTCACCCTTGCCACTGTCTTCCATCTTCGCTCTGGACACAGTCTTCGCTGCAGCTGGAGCCTTCAGTCTTTGCTCCTCGCTCCAGCCGGAGTCTTCAGTCTCCGGCCAGAGCTGCTCCTGTAGCTCCTTCTGCCCCCCACCCTCCCCCGCAAAGTTTGATCCCTGCTTTGCCTGCAGACCTCACCGATGGGCTCCTGGGTCCCGGGGTGCTGCCTTGCCTGCAGCCTGGCTTTCTGATCACGATCAGGATCAATATCATGGACCTCAGGCAAGACGGCTCCTGGGTCCCCAGGGGCTGCCTTGCCTGTGGCCCGGCTTTCCAGGGGCTCCCTGAGGTTGCACACGGGGGCCTGGATGGTGGTTCCTGGCGTCCAGCCCTGCCTGAAGTATGCAAATTAGCCACCATCTTTGTTGGCGGTTAATTTGCATATCACACTGATTAGCCAATGGGAGGTGTAGTGAAGGTATAGTTAATTACCATGTTTGTCTATTATTAGATAGGATGAGATATACTGTAAATGAGTGTCAGATAGTGTCAGAACATCAGATTAGAAGACTTGGGTTCATGTTTTGGCAATGCCACCTACTAGTTGGGAGACCGAGTGCAAATTACTTAACATCTTATAGTATGGCTGTTAAAAGAGAAAAAAAAAAATTTCTGGACAAAGCACATAGAGTGTTCAATAAATGGCTATTGCAATTCTTAATGGTAACAATGCTAAGAAAAGTATTACTATTAGTAAAGTTTAAGCCTTTTCTCTAATTTTGGTGATGGGAATGTTTGCATTCATTAGGTTTTTTTCTTCCTTTCTCCTATTATCCTTTTTCCTTTCCTCCTTTTACTTCTTCCTTCTTTCCTTTTTTTCTTTCTTTATCTACTTTCCCTTCTTGTTAGTTCAAAATATCAAAAAAAAAAAAAAAACACAAAAAACAACAAACTGCTCTAGTAGAAATCTTGGGTTTAATAGGAAAAGGTGGTCTTTATTTCACAAAGAACAATGACAAGTCAATTTTAAAATGCCAATGAGGCCAGCCAGGGAGGCTCAGTGATTGAGCCTTGATCTATGAACCAAGTGGTCACAGTTTGATTCCTGGTTAGGGAACTGGCCCAGGTTGCAGGCTCAATCACCAGTAGGGGCTGTAAAGGAGGTAGCTGAACAATGATTCTCATCATTGATGTTTCTATCTCTCCCTCTCCCTTCTTCTCTGAAATCAATAAAAATATACTTAAAAATAATAAAATGCCAATGAACTTTTAAAAAATGTAATTATGTAAAATAACCCACACATCTAAGAATCTAAAGCATATCACCCAACTCACATTCACTGATTCACAGGTAGCAAATTTTCAAACTTTCATAAGTAAATAAAAAATTTTTTTAATATGTACCTTATATTTTAGAAATAAAGGCTAAGTTGTTTTCTAGTATCAAAAATACAACAATATTACTTAATTAGAAAACAAAGATTTTCTTGGTTAGATAATGAAGAAACTCAATCTCTAAGATTATCTCAACATTCATTAGACACTTACTATATATTATAACTTTAACAAAACATATTACAGCACCTTACAGCAAAAATAACTCTGGAAAAAACTCAGGATCCTCATTAAACCAACACAAGTTTGCAAAGAGGAGAGGTGAGAATTATCCTGTTATATAAAGAGGTGTTTGTAAAGGGGCATGGTCAGAGAATGGGAGATGATTTAGGAATTTCTGGGGGTATCAATGCAAGATATGATGGCTAGTACCAGGATCATAGCAGTGAATAGCATGAAAAGTAGTGGGATTTTGGATATAGTATGGAGGTGAGGCAATAGAACTCATTGATGGACTAGTTTTGGGGTAAGAGGTAGTAATAAAAATCAGGGATAATATTTCATATTAATGAACTTCACATAAACAAACATCAAAGGATCATTGAACATTTTTAAAAAGTCTCAAAAATTAAAAGAATAAAAAATAAATGAAATAGGAGAAAAGAAACATATAGAAATTATTAGCCATTATATTCATAAAACAAGAACAAGATCCCATAATCCTATCTAATAATAGACAAACATGGCAATTGACCATACCTTCACTACACCTCCCATTGGCTAATCAGTGAGATATGCAAATTAACCACCAACAAAGATGGCAATTAATTTGCATATGTAGGTGCGAAGCGGCAGAGCGAAGACTGAAGGCGGCTCCAGCCAGAGCGAAGGCCTGGGTCCCGGGTGCTGGAGGAAAACTGGTGCCAGCAGCCAGGGGAAAGGAAGACCTATTGCATGAATCTTTTCGTGCAACAGGCCTCTAGTATTTAAATAAAACAACTGGAGATTATAAAAGAAATTTTAGAAAACAAAAATCATGATTGCAGAAATTAAAAGTTTGTGAAAATAAAGTTAAGGGAAAATGATTTACAAATTTGAATTAAAAGCAAAGGAGATAATTTTCAAAATTGGGAGTTTTGAGAGAGAGACTAAGTTAAAACTGTGGGAAATTTCCCAGAACTAAATAATGTGAATTCCTACATTGATATGACTCTCAAGATCTCATACAAGGATTTGAAAAAGATCCATACCAAGGGAATCCCTGTGAAATGTCAGCATGGAGAAAGAAAAAAATCCTAAAAGCTTTCAGAGGTAGAAAAACAATCAGTACATATTAATACAATCTTCTTAATAGCAACAACGGAAGCTAGAAGGTAGTGGCATAATTCATTCAAAGTTTTGACTAAAAAATAATTTCCAAACTATAAGCTTATACTCAAATTAACTACTAATCAAGTGTGAGAGTAAATAAAAACAATTTTCAGACACAGATTTAAGATATTTATCACTTATAAATATTTCTCAGGAAGTTATTTGATCATATTTTTACCAATATGAGGAAGAAAAACAGAAAAGGTGAAGAAACGTCTTAGGATATTAATTAAAAGAAGCCTTAGAATATTAATTAAAAGATAGTGGAATTGAAGGCCTAGAGATGAAAAGTCCAGATTTCTTTTTAAATATCTTTTTTATAGAAAATAATACAAATGTCCCCTCCCCCTTTTTTTTCCCATTGACCCTCTCTACCCCACACCCACCCCTCCCAGGCCTTCACCATTCTATGTCTGTGTCCATGGGCTATACATACATACATATAAGTTCCCAGGTAAATCTCTCCCCACCATGCTCCCACCCCCACCTTCCTTCTGAGTCGATTCCATGCTTCTATGTCTCTGGATCTATTTTGTTCATCAGTTTATTTTGTTCGTTAGATTCCACATATGAGTGAGATCATGTGATATTTGTCTTTCTCTGACTGGCTTATTTCACTTAGCATAATACTCTCCAGGTCCCTCCATGCTGTCTCAAATGATAAGAGATCCTTCCTTTTTATAGCTGCATAGAAAAGTCCAGATTTTAACTGGGTAAAAACAAAGCTCCAAAAGGCATAACTCAAATAATGAAATGATACTTAATTTTTAAAATAGATTAAATGGAGAAGTTTAGCTTTATTGGAAAAGTTAGGAGATTAATCAGTGTTTGGTATATATGAAACCAAACAAAAACAAAGGCAAATGTAAACTTCAGGAACAACAACAAAAAAAGCTGTATAAAAAGCAAATTGTAGTTATCATTATATTGATCATCTCTAAATAATATTTCCATATAATAATATCAGTAATATAAGCTCTGAATGTTTATTTAACACCAAATTGTAAAATATCTCTATTGGCAGAATAGGAAGAAGATTGTATGAGTGAATGTCGGAGGGAATGTGGTAGGAGTGATAGGGCAGGGGTGTACAGAGCTAAATTCTCATCTTTAATAACAGGAAGTTCATAGGTAATGTCTAAAATTAAAGAATCAAGAAATACTAATAAAGCATGTCACTTGGAAATACAGACTTAAATACTAGAATGTATAGTTAAAAGTGTTGCAGATGGTTGCCAAGAATATAAGGAAGTGAAATGGAATTGGATATATCAAGGTTCTGCTGTTTTTATTATAAACTCAGTAGTATTATATGACTTTTAAAATATCTATACATATATTAAGATCCCTTCTAGCATGTTTATTTTACCATTAACAAATTTTCATATATCTGTGGAAGCAGTGGTCACACCTAAAAATGTGCCAGAGAAACTTGATCATTGGATACAAAAATATCACCACTTTCTCATGATATAGCTTCCAGTCAGGAAGAGAAACATCGTTTTGAAAATAAAGTGATCACATAAAGTTAGATCAGCAAGTACCTACCTTTAAAAAAAATAATCCATCAGATAAAGTATGAGTAGCTAGAAAACCTGAAACTAGGTGTTACACTGCATTAGCAGCAGTATCAACGCATTCCTTCCCCATTTCCTCAAGAATCCAGTTTCGTGAAAATTAACTGATGTTAGAACCTGTCATTTTTTCTGAAGCGATGAATTAATTTATACTTAGGGCCAGGGCCTTATTCACTGTTTATCCAAGTTGTGAGGGATAAGTTGGGGAGAGACAGGCTATTTGGATTTATTTAATTCTGTGCCTCACTCCATGGAGTGACCAATGTCTCCCCCTTACTGACCAAATGAGCCTTCATTAGGATCCCATAAGGGAAGCTACTATTTAATAACTAGAGGCCTCGTGCACAAGATTTGTGCCCTGGGCGGGGGGGGATCCCTCACAGTCCGGGAGCCCTCAGGGGATGTCCAACTGCTGGCTTAGCACTGCCAGGGGAGAGGCTCCTGCCACCACAGCTGCGCTTGCCAGCTGTGACCCCGGCTTCTGGCTGAGCAGTGCTCTCCCTGTGGGAGTGCACTGACCACCAGGGGGCAGCTCCTACATTGAACATCTGCCCCTGGTGGTCAGTGCACATCATAGCAACTGGTCTTTCTGCAGTTCAGTCGATTTGCATATTAGGGTTTTATTATATAGGACTAGAGGCCTGTTGCATGAAGAGAATCGTGCAATAGGCCTTCCTTTCCCCTGGCTGCTGGCACCGGTTTGCCTCCGGCATCTGGGGCCCAGGCCTTCGCTCTGGCCAAGTTCTGGCCGGAGCCGGCCCCGGAAACGTCAGGCCTCGCTGCTCCGCCGGCCCTGGGGGCATCAGGCCTCACTGCTCCTCCTGGGCCATCAGGCTTCACTCCACTGCTTGGAGCCTACGTATGCAAATTAACCGCCATCTTCACTGGCAGTTAATTTGCATATCCCACTGATTAGCCGCTGGGAGGCATAGCGAAGGTACAGTCAATTACCATGTTTGTCTATTAGACAGGATACTTAGATTCTCAAAATATTTTCCTCTGTCAGAAGGAAACACCCCCCACACATACACACCACTGGGAATAATATGTCAAAATGACAGTCATAAAGGGACTATGTGCTCTGTACTTTTTTGTTTTGCCTCTATTATCAGGTTACTTATTTCATTAATGCTTATAGAACTGTCTAATCCTTTAAGCCATGTTCCATTATATGTTACAATTATTTCCCACATGAGTGATTTTTGTACATTATTTAGTGCTACCATACATACATTCACTCTTGTTACTTTTAAATTAATTCATAGCTACATCAAGCTTCCTCTTGCCCTTTTATTTAATTGAAAAAGATTAAAAATAATGTATCCTGAAAGGGTTTTTTAAGTTTGTTGTTTATTTTCCCCTCACCCTTAAATGAGAACTTGGTAAGGTAATCCTCAGCTAGTACACATCTGAAGTACACTCAAGGTTTGCTGATAGCTTCATGAATCATCAATGTAGCTTACTCTATAGTATGGAGGGGAAATTCTCCTCCTTCATAAACCATTGTTCTACAGGTGATCGTATAATACTTTGTGACCTAAAAATAAATGCCTGCTCACAGAAATGCTAATTTTTCTCCTTTTTCCAAAGGAGAAACTACTATTTCTTGCATTGTACCCATTTTCTCTACAGGGACCAGTGTGATAAAATTTTTCACAAAAAGAAGTAAAACTCATATTTCCTATACTTTTCAAATTCAGAACCCGCTGCAATTTGGGTTACTACAAATAAAAATGAAATAAAAATATAGCTATGGGAACAGGGTGTTCACAGAGGGGTTATATTTAAGATTGAGTGTTCAGCTGCTGGAATATAGGAAGAGAGACAAGCAATGACTATGGATAATCAAATACGCGGATGATTCCTGCACTAGTTCTTGATGTATATTAGTCCATGTTAAGAATGGGAAGTTCTAAAATAGCCTCAGCTATAGCTGGACACTTTTCCCTAAGAGTTCTTTATGATCATGAAAGGCAAAGGGAAAAAGAACCCAAAACCTCTTTAGTCAGAAAAATCAGTTATGGTAAAGAGAAATGCAAGAGTTGTGCTTTAGCAGGTATATGTGATCCTGGTTGAGAAAAGAAAGAGGACAAGAGAAAGTGTAAAGCAGTCAGGGAAAAAGTCTTGTCAAGAGGCGTTTGGATAAAAATGAAATGGGGATAGATGGCATTCAGATTCCAAGTGTTTAGGCTTAAGAGACCATGGGGCGTAATATCTGAAATGAGAATTGACTTAAAACAGTTGGAACTTGTGGTTACTGCTCATGATTTATAGCTTTGACAAAGAAATCAGAATATTAGACTACAAAATTCAGAGACCAAAGTGTTCCTTGATGTTGTATTTTTTGCTTGTGTACATTACATCAAAATCACGTAATTTATTTTGTGTGGGCTATTCTCTTTGCTTTGTTTTGTTTAATTTTATTTATTTCATAGTTATATTTCTTTTAATGCACTTAGCCTGCATTCATTTTGCTGAATTTTATTTATTGTATAGTTATATTTCTTTTAATGAGGATATCCTATATTCTATGACATCAACAAAAACTACTGATATGCCCGGGCTGGTTTGCTCAGTGGTTGGAGCATTGGCACTTGGATGAAGAGGTCATGGGTTCAATTCCAGGTCAAGGGCACCTTACATTGGTAGCAGATTCTCCAGCCCTGGCAGGGGTGTGTGTGCTGTGTGGGAGGCAACCAATTGATGTGTCTCTCTCACATTGATGTTTTTCTTTCTTTTTCTTTCCCCCTCTTTCCTCCTTCCTTCCTTGCTCTCTCTCTCTCTCTCTCTCTCTCTCTCTCTCTCTTCTGTCCTTTCCACTTTCTCTTGAAATCAATGGAAAAAATATCCATGGGTGAGGATTTAAAAAACAAAAAACTACTGATATAGTGACTCCTTGAAAAAAGTTTTGACAGAATAAACTCCAATATGCCATGTACCTTATGCAATTTTTATTTTCCCATATTTGTCCTTAATAACTATGGAGGTAGAGATTACCAAAACTCCCATCACACACCCAGTATGGCATAAATTTCAGTTTGGCATTGCCTATTAAACCGTATCTTATCAGGGCACAAAAATTAGAGAAGGCACATTACAATTTGAAAAAGAAATTCTTAAACTTTTTATCACAAAGTAATATTTAATAATTCATTGGAACAAAATAAGAGGCAACTGCCTTGGAGGAGGGAGAATAAAAAATAACACTACACGGCAAGGAGAGGCATAAATATAGACAGGCTGATGGGAAATAAGCCGGTAGCACTGCCATGCTCTTAACTGTGAGTTCTAGCAAGACCACAGCTCTGTGCCTGCCCAGAGAGGAGGGCTACACACAGAGCCATCACACGTGTGGCACCATCTGGTGACAGAATGAACAAATAGGGCTGATTAAAGCTGCACGAATTCTATAGCCAGAGAAGAGGGAGGAGGAAGCAGGGAATCAAGGTAACATGGTTACATTCGCTCACGTTTATTTCTTTGGCAGTCTCTCATGCTTCATTCTAACCATCTCCCAAAGTCACTTTCTTCTTGCCAACCCATTTATGGACTACCCACCTGAAGTAAAATCGGGTGTGTTTACCTTTGGCAAGAGAAATAGATGCATTTTGAGCTACCTTTTGAGCTTGGATCATTTCTCAAGATGTCTTCACTATCTCTTTGGACTCCAAAAGTCATTACTTCCTCTTTGTTAAAAAAATGAAAAGAAAGTCCAATATTTTTCAGAATTTACTATTTGGAGCTAGAACTTGATTTACAGGGTCTTTATTATTTAATTTTAGAATTGCCTATATACCCTTAATGTGATGTACAGGGAAAGATGCTTATACAAGCACAGGAATGTAATGAAAGGACATCAGGGAATAAGTGATTAACCATCGAACTTGTGTTCAAAGATGCCAAATGTAGTCCTGAGTACAGATCAGTTCACCACAAAATCCATGCCATCAACATGAAGAAAGGGCAAGAAAAGCCTTTGGGTTTTGTGTTGCTTTGGTTTCATATGTTAATGCAAATGATCCCATTATCCTATTGGTACGTACATGTTTGTCATTATAATAAAAGAACAATGAAGCCTGTGCTGCAAAAGAGGCTGTTTGCTTGACATTCTGAAAGTCCATAACTTTTCTAAATGTTCTGGCTGGACCTAAAAGAAAAATCCTGAAGGAAGATGTTCCTGGCTGTCCAGAGACCCATTAGGCTACAGGGCTGAGCAAATCCTGTAAGTATTTTACTGCACAGCTGAGATACCCTGGCTTTGGTGGATTAGGGCATCCCTGTCACTAATGGAATTCCTAACCCCAGTGGAGTAGGGGGAAGATTCTCAACCTCTAAGAAATTACTGCTCTAAGTCTGGGGAATGTGATGAGTTTTGTTTTCCTAAACAAACTCTTTCACCTGTTTCAGTTAACTTGTGCATTTCTACTAGAAAAATCAATGCAGTCGGGGCGGGGGGGGGGTGGCACAGAGGTAAAAGCAACCTGATTTTATTTATTCATTCATTTATTCATTCACTAACTTTCTTACTCAACAACTTACTGAATAGATTCTAAGTGCCAGGTATTATTTTGCTAGGTAATAGAAAACTAATGAAAAAAAAAGGAAGGAAGGAAGGAAGGAAGGAAGGAAGGAAGGAAGGAAGGAAGGAAGGAAGGAAGACATGGTCTGTGTAATCAGAGTCAATAACACAGAGATTGAAGCAGACCCTAAACATTGCAAAAATTTTGCAAAGTTTATAATTTCTGCATTGGTTTAAGGTCTAACAAGGAAAAGTGCGGAGTGAGAAGAAAGTATATAAAGCAGTTCTTGATGTGGTAACATCTTTGGTTTTCATGCAGTTGGTAAAATGCTTCCCAGAGGACAACCCTGTGAGGAAAGGAGAGTGGTTATGGAGTTTATAGCACCAATGAAGGACTGCAGGCTCTGAGGTTACATGTGTTTCAGAAGGTCAAGTAGCTAGTGGGACCCAGGGCCAGAAGTAGGGTCCAGGTATTTTTTCGCCATTCTTTTCCTCATATCACACTACCTGTCATTTGAATGCAGCCATTTTTGAAAGTGAAACATTTGAGGAAGTTGTCCATTTTTGTTGGATTGTCCCATGCGACACAGTCTTCAGCAGAAACAGTACTTCTTAAAACATAGGCTTTTATGTTTAAAACACTTGCCCAAAGTTTCCCAGCTCTTTCCAATGACCCCCCTCCCCCGTCCCAAATGGCATGTTGGGTATAAAATTCTCCCCACTTACAGAACAGGACTTACTTGCTTCACTATGGTCTTGAAACACCTGCATGACATCTGCCTCCCACAAGCTAACTTCCATCTCTACAGAATTTTCAACACACCAACCAGAGACAATCGAATGATCACACTCCCTGGAATCAGACAAGCCCCGGAGATGCTATGCTATCTAGACAACACTCAGTAGTCTACTGAAAAGACACTCGATAATCTTTTGATTGCCCGTTACAAAAGTCTTTCATAATAATGACTGTCACTGTCCTTACCATCTACGCTGGCCATTAGAATCAGGTGGATTCTTTGATGTCACACATTCATCATGAATACAGTGAAATAAGCTATTCTTAGTCTATCATCCACAAATACACTAATTCACACATTCAACAAATTCAGCCATGTGCAAGACAAAAAAGAATACAAATCACTTTTATAATATCCTTTAAAAAATATAAAAGGAAAATTTGTTTTATGTTTACATGAGAAATATATACCTTGGATGAGTAAATTGATTTTTTTTTCTCTACTCCTTTATTTGAAAGATGAAATAATTGCCCTGCTCACCTCAGAGAGTTCTTGAAAGGATTAAGTAAGGTAGCACATGTGGCATGTTGAAATGTATACATTACTTTTCAAAGGGCAAGTTATTTTCATTGCAATTAAGCTACATACTGGGGAAGACAAAGCAGGGACTAAGAGCCAAGAGACCTGAATTCTAATGCTTGTCCTTCCTAATGTAGTTGTTTAAATTTGAGTAAGTACTAAACCTCTGTTTATCTTTAAAATAAGAGGATTAAAATCTGTTTTTCCCAATTCAAAATTGATTTAATTCTTAGCACATTAATAGATGGCAATAGAAAAGAAAAACCTAAAGGTAATTCTTTTTAAAAAAATCAACAAACATTTATTGACTGCCTGACCTTGTGATTTAATAAGAAACAACACCTAGATTGTGCCTTCAAGGAGCTCACTCTATTGGTAAATCTGCGCACCTTTCAGGTACTTGGTCGTGTCACTGTGATCTGCAATCCTGTGGTATTGCTCAGGGTTTACTATCTTTGTATGCAGAGGCAGTTGCAATGGCTTCTATGTGGCCTTTCCTGCCATAATAGCAATGTGAGGATTTCAAAATTTGCCAAGCACATCCATTCCAACTATATATCCTGAAATGGGGGCCTTGGGGTGGGGTGGGGGCAACTTCCCAGGGAGCATTTGTGGACATGTTGTGGACATGTGGAGCTCATTGCATTTGGGGACACTCTGGGTCCAAGCCAACATTTTATCTATTATCGGACCCCTCTAAGCCCCTGTTCTGAGTGGTGAACCATAGTAATGTTTGAGTTTCCAGGAATGAATGTCATTTCAGAGACAGTGTCTAGTAATCCCTAAATAATTGGATCCTTTCCCCTTTCCCAATGAATATTCATGCTGGTGAGTATTTTCAGTTCCCACTGAAGAATGCTAGAAGGGAAAATTTCCTGTAAATTTTGGGCTAGAGAGCAGGGTTCTTCCTCAAAGGAATCTGGACTCCCCTTTGTTCAAGCAACTCTGACTCTATTAACCAGCCCAAGTCTGGCAATTGGTTGAAGGTCATCACTCTTTGCTGTGTTGACTCATATCAGACTTCTGTTCTACTTTATTAAATAAAACTTTAGTAGCTGGTGATTGATTTCAATGTTAGGATCATCATCATTATCATCTAGCCAATATCAAAGATCTATATTGGCTAAGTCATCCTGATTTCTACAGTGTCTCTGCTGCCAACTGTACTCATGGTATCCACATTGTCTTTGGTAATGATAAGCAATCACTATCTGTTGCCATCTAGCAATTCCCATTTTCTCCATTGAATTCCAGGAGTTTAGTTTCTGGCAAGCATTCCCCTATCATTCTTGGCCTGTAGAAAACATCCCCATAAAGCTCTTCAAAGAAGCCAGAGCTCTCCTCATGGATATATTTCTTGCAATCTTGCCCAGCCCTGGGATAGGGAATGTCCTCTGGGCCTTCCCAAAGTTATGGGGTGTGTGAGCAGGTCTTATATAATAAACACACTCCAGCATTCCAATCTCTCTAAGCCTTTGGATACCTTCTCTACAGTATACTGAAAAAGTTCTAGCATTACAGTTGTATTGAGTGTAAGTTAACTTTGGGTCTAGGTTCCAGTCAACCAGTCAAACAAATTATTAGACTTTTTCTTCACTGCTCAAGGCATCTCCATGAACTCAGAATCTCTACATAGTACACCCTTTTTTAACAAATTCAGCTTGATTCAACATTATTTCCTTCCAACCTAATCTGATTTGCTTAGCTGGGAATTTAAAACTCTAACCACATCATTTTCCCCCAAATTTGTCCAGAACATTTAAAAACAAGTAATATATCCCATTATAGTTATTTTCATTAGGATATTCTATAGCAGAAACTTGATCATCCTAAAGACTTGCCTCTTGTAGGTACTTGATACAGGTATTGAAAGTAAACATCTAAATAACTGTCAATGGATTCCTGGTATCTCTTTTATCACTAGCATTCAAATCTAATAAGATCAGAAAACCAATTCCAGACACTCATCTTTAACTTTCTTTTGCCCTGGAACTTTAAAGCTTCCGTTACAAATGATGTCAGCAATTAGTGTATAATCAGGGATGCAGAACAACTATGATGTTATAGTATAAAAAAATTATTGTAGAATTACACCTTATACAATTATGGAACCTGAGGAAATAAAGGTCTGAAAACGATCAGAAAGATGTCACTGTTCAACCCTGGCATGAGTAAACCAGTTGAGTTTTCAGGAAGTTAAGCATGGCCACATGGTTCTGTGGACCATGAAGTAGGCTAATGTAGAAATCTATGGGCATGGCTTCTGCGATTTTACAGCAAAGCATCTGCTGGTGGGCTCTGCCTAGATAGCTCTTGATCAGAAGCACCAAGTGTTGGGAAGAACTGGATGCAGAATGGAAAAGGCAAGAGTACAGTGAGAGAAGTACACACAAAGGTCCTGATATAGGAAGAAGTTTGGTTTATTTGAGACAGCGAAGGAGAAAAATGTGGCTGAAGGTAGAAGAAAAGTTAATTTAAAATGAAGCTGCAAAGATAGAAACAAGTCAAATCACATAGGGCCTTAGAGGAGTTTGCAAGTTATTCTAAGTGTGTTGGGAAAATAATGAAGGGTTTCCTAAGAAATGTGATCATTATCACTAGCATTATATTTACTTACATTGTGCCGGGGACTATGGTAAACATTTTAATAATCATGCATCTAACATTTACCGAGCATCTACTATGTGCTAGGTATTATGCTGGATACCAGAGATCTACCAGTGAACTAGGCTGTTGAATGTGGACCCTCTTTTCAAGAAGCTTACAATCTAGTAAGCATCATTGCATTTAATACCCAAAATAGATCTACGAGATAAGGAACTGAGTCATGGGAGGGACGTGTTAAATTAAATTGCTCGAGGTTATCCAACTAGAAATTTACAGGGCCGATATTTGGATGCTGCTCAGTCATATTCCCACCACTTCCCTTTTAATCAGCAGTCTTCTATCTGCCTCCCATACTGTTATGTAAACACTCAGATGAACCAAGGAATAAATCACTGGGATATGATTAATTTCTTAATCTCCTCATGGTCCTCGGTTCTCTCTGCCTGTGTCAATGTGTGCATCTTAGGTGATCAATTTCACTTGAGCAAGGAAATGAGACAGCCTTGAGTATGTGAAGTGTCCTTTGCAGAATTCAGAGCAATTACATTTAGCAGTGCTCAGTTTATCATGTGTGTGGCGTGTGCTGAGCAGTACTTTGCTGGCCATCATAAGTTGTGAAGTTCCACATTACACTGGACATGCTCACTGGGATGACACATCTCCTTATTGGAATCGTATAATTCCGTCGTGTTCTCTTTCCTTAAACAGGAAGTGTAACCATAAGTATTTAAAAGGAGTTTTTTGAAAAAAAAAGTTTCTGAGTGACTCTAAGAGAAAGAGAGTTAATTTAATGCTGACTTAAACCAGCATTGGACAGATAAAAATCTAAATTTGGTTGTCATAACTGTCAGGACATTTAGAAACCAAATAACTCACACCCTGCTAATTGCTTTTATGTTCATTTATCCAAGAGACGTGAGTCATCTCTCTCAGAATCCTCATTCTGAATGACTTACACCTTGTTGATGACAGAGCTCTGTGTTATTCGTACAGAAACTCCCCAAGATGTATTTTGTTCAAAATCATTTTAACTTTCCCTGATTTGAGTTTATCTGATAAATTTGATTTCTTCTCTGCAATGTGTGACCTAGGGGCCTCACCTAGGCTGCCTGTCTTTTCTGTATCCAAAGAGTCGTTCAGAAGCCAGGAAGGCTGGATTTCTGAACTTTTTGCCGCAAAGGGTGTTGACGTGGCGATGACAGATTAATCTAGGCACATGATGGCTGAAGCTCTGTTTTGGAAGTGTGGATTCTTTTCAGCAAGGGATCCAAAACACCATGGAACACAATAGAGACATGAAAATCCACATAGTGCATATGTGAGTCTATTAAAACAAGGGTCACCACATCCCAGGGCATTCAAGAAGTTATTGCATCACGACTCAGAGACTAGATATACTTTTCTTAATTGGGTATGAAATATGAGGAATTATTCCAATGTCAAGGAAGGAGAACTAATATAAATGTAACTCAAAGAATGTGATGTTTTAAATATTTATTGACAGAAAACGTCTGCGAATTCAGATTAAAATTTTATCAAGATTTGCGCACACGCACACACATACACACACACACACTCACACCAGCATTCAGTAACAAAACATTTTGATTAATCCTTGATCCCCATTTTGTAGAACTGGAAATAACAACTTCACTTAAGCACTTCCAAACCAGCATATCCTCCCCTTCCCAGGCTTACCTCAATACTGGGAAGCAGATGTGTGAAACCTGAAACAAATGTCTAGTTTAGACCTATTTTTGGCGAGTATTTCCTTGGTCTAACTTTTTTTTTTTTATACCATCAGCTGTTCATTAGAGGGACCATGTTAGACACAAGATTGGTTTTCCAAGAATTCAGCTATGGAGGCTAAACCTTGACTCCCCTAACATAACTCCCAAAGACTCTCTATCGTACATATCTGGGAATTTCACATAAAGGACATATTGGCACATAGTTAAAACAGAATTAATGTGTTTGTTCAGTATAGGGAGTGGTAGTACAAATTGTCTGGAACATTATTCCAAATGGGAGGATCCAGCAGTAGGGATCAATCTTTCAGCTGAGTCAAACGTTGGCTTCTCTTCTGAGAATTCCGATATATGCACACCAAGTGCTACAATCAGGGATTTTGTTATGTGAATGTCTTACCAGGAGACACTGATAAAAATATTAGAATAGTTTTTCTTGCCCTACCCGGTTTGGCTCAGTGGATAGAGCATCGGTCTGCAGACTGAAGGGTCCCAGGTTTGATTCCAGTCAAGGGCATGTACCTTGGTTGCGGGCACATCCCCAGTAAGGGGTGTGCAGGAGGCAGCTGATCCATGTTTCTCTCTTATCGATGTTTCTAACTCTCTATCCCTCTTCCTTCCTCTCTATAAACAATCAATAAAATATATTTTTAAAAAGTTTTTCTTTAAATAAAGAACTATCCTGATATTATTGCCATTGATATTTCCGTTATCATAAATGCTTTAAAGGTACCCCAAGCTTATATAAAATAAATTAAGTTTTAGGATTGCTGTTTTTCACAAATGGAAACAAGAGCATGGATAGATAGCGTAAGGTCAGAGGGTTTACCATCAGGCAGAACCAGAAAGAAAACAATGCCTGCTGTATTATTTTATTCCTGCCGCAATAAATCACCCCCTTTTGAAAACACTCATAAAACAGGGCATGCACTCAAGGCCTGGTGTGATTTCTTTATCATATTAAGAATTCTTAGGAGCTTAATCAATTTCACTTAATTTATACCTCTCTATGCAACAAATTCAAGGTAATTTTTAGTTGGTACTTCATTAGGACCCACTTGAGTTAAACAATCTCTACAAGGTGAACACTAAATTATCTAAATTTCCAAATTTTCTGAAATATTTTGTTAATGGGTTTTATGAGAAGAAAATAATTTCTATCTCTCTCTCTTATTCCGCCTGCCCCTCCTGCCTTCCCTTCTTTTTTACTCTTCCTTCTCTCCATCACTACCTGTTATTCTTCCTTCCTGTCTGCTCTCCTTCCTTCCTTCCCTCCTTTCTTCCCTCTCTCCATTCCTCTCTCCTTTTTCCTTCCTTCCTTCCTTCCTTCCTTCCTTCCTTCCTTCCTTCCTTCCTTTCTTCCTTCCTTCCTTCCTTCCTTCCTCCCTTTCTTATTTCCTGCCTTCCTTTTCTTCTTCTCTTTCCCCTTCTTCTTGTTGGTCTTATTGCTTATTGATACAAAAAATTACATTTATAAAAAGTGGTTGTCATAGCAAACTACCATATTATTATAAATCACTCTGTACACAGTAATATAGATTCCTTTCCTCACATCCCTACTCATATTCTTCCTGCTGTATCATTCTTAACCAGGAAGCAAGTGCATTACGTCACAGATAATAATCTCCTATAATGCAGGGATTACCAACACCAAACTAAATCACTCTGGACAAGGGTAAATTGCAGTTGGTAAAGGGAGGGGGTTTACTAGGATAAAAGATATAGGGTACTGTCTATTTTACTGACACACACATCCACAGCCATAGGAATAATCCATACTAAAACTCTGGTCTATAGTTTCATTTCTGCATTAGTAAGGAAATTAAACACCTTACTATCAGAGTCCTCTGATTACAGGAAGTTCATTTCCTAGAGCAAAAGTTTAGGAATATTTTAAAACCCAGTTTGCAGCCAGGATCAGGAACCAGGAAGTATGGAGTGAGTAGACCACAATCAGTAAAGCAGTACTTGGTTACCAAGCATTGGGGCAGGATCAGACAGGCTGGGAACCCTCTGGGCATCATGCTTCCTGGTTGTTAGAGTGCAGGCCAATCATATGAGCTCAGTGCCAGGCCCAGAGCAGGATGTTGGGTGGGAGAGGCAGTGGTCATGCTGGAAAACAAATGCATGAGAAAAATATTTTGTGATTCTCTCATGAAACCACAGATACATAAAGGTCATAAACCTGATTAACTTCAGCCATTGTGTAGTAAATAACTTGGATCAATAATTCAATTTAATTAAACATCTTTAGTCACGGGCTGGAAATGTACTGCTGATTATTGGCATCAAATGTATTCTTTCCATAGATTAATACTACAGAATTGGCATGGCAGACTATACAGTATAACTTTCACTGTTTATGAAGCCTAAGGAGAAAATTATAGTGTTTTTTTATTTTGTGAATGAGATAACTTCACTTTTCAGAATCTTATCAATAAAGCTGTAACAAGGACATAATTCTGAAAGCAGTTAAATGAGCAGAGACTATATACTCCACTTTTCTCTCACATTTAATAATACTGTTGGTTAAACACCTAAGATGAAGTGTAGAAAAGGAAATTAATTCATTCATCTATCCATACTCTCAACAAATATCAGGTTTGGACTTGTAGATCTGGGGGTCATAAATTAATAAGAGGTAGTAGAAGCTGCGGCTCTTAAAAATAGTGTACCATAATTGCAACTCATACTTTTCAGATCCAATAGTGTCAAATGCTACTAAAAAGTTAAGTGAAATAAGGATTAAGAATTGACCTTTAGATTTAGCAACAGAAGGATCATTAGTGACTTTGACAAGAGTAGTCATTTTTGGAGTGGGGGCTGGGGGCAAAAGACTGGTTGGAGTAAATTCAAGAGAGAGTGGGAGAAGTTAGAGGCTGCAAATATACTCAACATTTCCAAGGACTTTGTCTTAAATGGAGGAGAAATGGAGCATTAAATGGGGTGCCACTGGTCCAAAGAGTGCTTTTTAAGATGGAAGAATAATAACAGCATGTTTTCAGGTAGATGAGAAAGATCCAGAAGAGATGGGAATGTTGATGATGTTGGCAAGACAGAGAAAAACTGCTGGGATGATATCCTTAAGTAGACAAGAGTGGATCTGATCTAGATCCTAAGTCAGGGAGTTGGCCCCTGCTAGGGGCCTGGATAGTATTAGCAGAGAAAGTTCTCAGTAAATAGTTGTGAATGCATTTTCAAATGCTTATTATGTTCTTTCTCAAGATGTTAATGTCTCTCTGTTCTTTTTCATCTGTGTGTATATATTCTGACTCTTTTGTAATTTAAAATGTGGTTCAGAATTCAGGTGGGGTAAATAAGGCATCTCAAAGGAATGACCCTCCACAGATTAATGTTTATGGGAAATATAGTCAGATTGTGGAAGGCAGGTTGCTTTTGGTCTGATACTGCTGCCAACTACCCTCAAATTAAGACATGGTTAGTGAAATATCTGCTAAGGACACAGAGAATTAACTCTTGGGAAGTTCTTCACAGTCATTCACGGGATTCTGAGGCAGGTAGGAAAGTGAGAGCTCTAGAAAATAATTCCTCCAAATATTGTACATTCCTTGTGCCTTTTTATCCAACTGCTTGGCTACACGCAGACTGATAATATGATGATAAGCAGGGAGTGCATTATTCCTCAAAAGATAAGCATCAGGACATTTCACGAAAAAAAAAAAAAAAAAACCAGCTTATAGATCTCTGAGCTTTTCACCGAAGAGTGTAGGATCCATTCCTCCCATGTGAATCACTTTGACATTTAAAGAGTTCATGGAACCAAGAGAAAGGTAAAGCCCATTATTGTAAACGGAAAATGTCGTAACCCTCATGGAATGTTCCTGGATTTCTGCCATACAGAGAAAGAGAATTACAGTGGTTGCTATAAGGACAAGTCATCACCCCTGTGATGAGTAGCTGATCGAGCCACTGAAGATTTGAGCCCACGGAGCCAAGTGTCAGTTCTGGCACAGGTGGGCTCCAGCACCGGCAGCCTGGCCTACAGTCTGTCACCATCTGCACTAGGGAGACCCAAGGGGATGAAGAGACTCGAGCCCTTCCTTTGCTCACTCCCCTAAAGAGGAAAATAGACGTTGGCAAATATTTGCTTAAGAAAGATTCTTTCTGAGAGCTGGACTGGAAGCCTTTGCAGAGTAACCGCAGAGGTAGGATTAGAATTGTCTTGGTGGACGAGAAGGAGGTGTGGAGAAGGGAAGTTGGGTGTCACCATGGAAAGCTGGAATCCTGCTCTGCTGGGGCATGAGCCTCTGCCACCTCGGAATCTTTCAATTGCCACAGAGCCCCATTTCTGGGTAAACACAAAGGGACTCATTTTGAAAGGGGTGGGGTGGGGAGAGGACAAAGAACAGAGAGGTAGCCTTCCTATTCAGAGAAAACGTAGGTAACTCGCCCCTTATCACTGAGAAAAAGGTCCCACATTCCCGGGACTTTAAAAAGTTTAGCAGCCCCCCCCCTGCCCCCCGCGCGCCATACAGTGTCATATGTTCTGTGAGAGAAGGAAAACACCGTATCTGAAAGCTCAACAGGGCCTGTAAAAAGAGCCAATATATTCGGAATTACCAATTCTAAAGCTCAAGCCATCACATTAAGAGAAGGAGGGAGGAGGGAATGTCTCAAGTTCCTTAGTGACATATGGCATTTCTGTCTTAAAAAAAAAATTAACTCCCCCCTTTCTTTATTTTATTGGAACTGTCTCAGAGAAGGGAACTAACTGTCCACCTTTAGTCAAAGCACTCCTCGCCCACAGAGCAGGCGAGATTGTTTGGGCTTAGCTGAGTGCCACCGGCTAAAGTTGAGTGTGAAGGCAAGCAGCAATCAGAGGTGCTATGCTCCAGTTCTTTCTAATCCGTTTTTAATTATGGCATAAACACAATGCACACAGCAATAGGGAGCTTTCCCTGGATCCTCCTGGCAGGTATCAGCTTGTTTCCAACTGGATGACTTACTTTATTTCTTTTTTCCTCCTGAATTTTTTTATTTGAAAGGCTATTGCCCATCTTATTAAATTAATTACTACTTTTCTAAGGTATTAAAGAAGGATTAAATTTAGAGCACACAAAGTAAAGCAAGGGCTATCCCTTTTTGCAAAAACGATGCAACGACTGAGACATAAAGATTTTTATACTTTTTCTGACATAATTTACGTCTTATAATTTGGTAAATTTATATTCCACAGTAAGGATGAGGAAAATTTAAACTGCAATATTTAACAGGTACAATAAATAAATAACAGCTTCAAATTCAATGATGGTCAATTTCATTATAGGTGGGATCTCCCCATTGTTTCTCTAGTTTTGTAATCATCATTATTATTTTACATGCACATAGTAATTTTTAAATAATAAACCACTCTTAAAATGATATTTTGTCTTCACAAAACTATAAAGTCTCATTATTCCAACTTAATAAGGGAGATCCAGTGACTTGCCCAAGGCCACAGAGCTAATAATAAGCAGAAGAATTAGAATCTGAATGTAGGATTTCCAGCCCCAAATTTACTCATCTTTATGCTACAAATACTGTAAATTTATGAGTATTCCTCATTTCATATTTTTCCTCAAGTCTTCTCCTCTTGCTACCACACACAAAAAGTTAACAGATTAACTTTGGGTTAGTATTTCATTAGGACTAAATGTATTTCCTATCTCCTTTATTCATGCTTTTCATCAAGTATTTCTAAAGTGTGTCAACAAAGTTTAACTTATTCAATTAGGATGTGCTTTCACAGGCTACTTAATCTGTCTGGGCCTTGATTTCTAAATCTACAAAATGGGAACAGTCATTGCAACTCTTAGAATTATTTAGATATGGTTGAAGCAAAGTGTATCTTTATTATTATGCTTTATTTTTAATTAGACATGAATCACACGCATTCATTAATTTAATGATTTTCTTTTTATGAGTGGACAAGATCTTATTGCAAATGTCATTAATAGTCTAGGCTCTAGTCCAACATAACTTGGAGGTAACTTTAGAAAGACACACCGGCAAAGATTTTTCAAACATAAAAGGGAAGAAAGGAATTCCTTATTTTACTACCATATGATAATCAGCAGGGGGAACTAACAATCATTTAAGTGTTTTTAGAATAATTACACTTGGGGATGTTGCAAAATTTCAAGCTTGGCTTGACCTTTTGGTGTTTAAGTTTGTCTGCTTGGCATAAGATGATTTCCCGACTTTAAAGACACCAGGCAGCTCTTACTAGTAAACATTTTAATTATTCAACTTGCATAAGTGACTTGGAAATGGTTGCTATCAATTTCCCACATAATATTCATTGGTTAAAAAATTGTGAGAAGAATGGCTTGGCTATATACTTGGATTCAATTTTCTTGAACTTCAAATATCATGGGCCTGAAGGTAGAGAGATTCCTGTTGGACCTGGAGCAACTCAAACAGAGTAGGCTACAATCCCAGGGCTGAACTGTTTCCAGTATTATTAGCTTTCATAGCATCAGTTTGTATCACACAATATATTTAACTTTATCACTGCCCTTCCCCTACATACCGCTTAATACACATCATCTTTCCTTTAAACAGCTACCAAAACTCTTCTAGATAAATCAAGCACACAACAATTCATAGGCTATCAAAGAGAGCCAGAATGCACAATTTGTAGCAATGTTCATTTTACATGGACTTTTGATGGGGGAAAAAAAAGCCCAGTTGATAATAAATTATTTTTTTGATAGAGTGGAACAGAGGAAGGGAGGGAGGGTGAGAAACATCGATGTGAAATTGGTTGCCTCCCACACATTCCACGACCAAGCTTGGGTATCGACCTGCAACTCAGGTACAGGCCCTTGACTGGGAATTGAACTGCAGATCCTTCAGTGCCTGGGCTGATGTTCTAACCACTTTGCAACACCAGCCAGGGTGATAATAAAATTTTTGTGAAGGCTACCGTTTACCAACCCACCAGTGCTTACTGTGCTCCAGACTTCCCTGTTACATGCTTCTCACTACTTGTTTTCTAAGTACAAATTCCAAATCATTGGGAAATATAACCTGCTGTTCTCACTTATTTTTCTGTCACTTCAGTTAATAGCACTGAGCATCATGTGGACTGCGTGGGATTGTAGCACTTGGTATGAAAAAACTCGTGGGAGGACATGACAGCAACAGTTATGTTGAAATGAAAGCCTGGCATACATGCAAAACCATCTTCCAATTCTTTCCCTTTTCCAATCTTGGCCCTACTACGATACATTATTAACATTCATTTCGCTATTCCTCCGAGTGATTTAATTTGGTGACACAATGATTTTAATATTCATTATATTTCAATTGGTATATCTTTAGAACTTTAGTAGAAAACACATCATCCAATTTGAAATGGTACAGACTGAAGCAAAGTTAATCATTACACTAATCATTGGTCACCAAGTTTCCCAAGATAAAGATGAAGTCCATTGATGTCTCAGTGTGGATAGGAATGAAACCCGCCACAGGATTAAAACTGGTTTGGGGTTCTTTGTTTGCATTTACAGTTGTTTCTCATTATTGGCAGGTGCTGTTTGTGAATTCCCTTACTCACTAAATTTTATTTGTTACCCAAAAATCAATAATCACAGTGCTTTGTAGTCGTTCGTGGCCATGGGCAGAGCAGTTAACACATTTGAGTCACCTCAAAAAGCATTCTTGTATCAGCCCTCACACTATACATGTGTCTCTTCTGTGGTGAGTTTAGTGTCACATTTTTTCTTTTTTTGCTGGGAATCAATGTTTAAAAAGAACCCCAAGCCCAGAGATGAAGAGCTGTCTACCATTTCTATGTGAAAGACAGCTCTGATGTGCTTTCTGGAGAAAATATGGGGGTTAGGTAAGTTCTGTTCAAACAAGAGTTAGGAAGGTATTGACTCTGAGTTTAATGCTCATCAGTCAACAATAATATCCAGTAAGGTGCCTTTACACAGAAACATACACTAAACAAGATTATACACGAATTGGCTAATTAAAAATGTGATGAAGCTTATAGGAACCAAATCCTGTATTTCCCCTAGGAGCAATGGTTTAGTATTCCGGGAAATTTTATAGAACAGAACTACTGCAAATAAAGAGAATTGATGAGCTATATGACATTTGTATGGTCTTCAGAAAAGGTCAGATTAAGAATTTAGAGGAAGATGCTAATATGTAGGGGTATTTTTTAATGAGATGATATATTTTACTGTATGTTTCATGCTCATTTCTTTTCTTATTATACTTTATTTTTTAAAATATGTTTTTATTGATTTCAGAGAGGGAGGAAGAGGAAGAGAGAGATAGAAACATCAATGATGAGAGTCATTGATCGACTGCCTCCTGTATGCCCCCTACTGGGGATCAAGCCCGAAACCGGGACATGTGCCCTGATTGGGAACCAAACTATGACCTCCTGGTTAATATGTTGACGCTCAACTACTGGGACTCGCTGGTTGGGCTACTTTTTAATTTTTTTTAGCCAAATTTTAGTTAATTTCCCCTTCCTATGGGTAGCTCTTCATTGAAGATATTTTCTAAGCTAAAGCTCATGGGAGAGTGGCTTGTTTCCGAGTTCCCTGGAAGTTAGCTGGTGGCTATGTCCTCTTGGCCCACAGGACTGACCACCTACTTGACGAAAGCACTGCAACCTGAAGCTGAGAAAAGGGCCTTCCCATTCAACGCCCATGGATTCAAATCCAGGCTTTATCAATTCATGCTTATATGCAAGATACTTGCCTTTCTGAGGTTCTCTTTCTCCCTTCAGGTGTCAACTTACAAAGGCAACCTTTTCCTTTACTAAAACCGAATCTAGAAACCCATCGTCATGGAAGCAGCAGCTTGGTGGAGAGATGGGTGGAAGCTAAGCTGCTCATGGCATTGCCCTCCGCTGATGTGTCTATGAGGTTGTCTCATTTTTACCACCACTGCTCGCACCGCGAGGGGCTCCCTGAGGCTGGCGTTCTCCTTCACTGACCCGAAGGTGGTTACAACCTCTTGTCTCTTTTTAGGGCAACTGAGGCAGACGGAATTCTACCATCACTCACTATCCAGGGAAGCAGAGGGCTTGGACATCTAGAAGGGAGCATCTCTGGGGGCTCATGTGATGGCGCCCCCATGTGGAATGAGGCCAGGAACTAGAATGTGAAAATTCCAGGGAAACGGGAAGCAGGTGAGAGCTGGACTGTCCATTCTTCAAAGTGGCATTTGGAATCTTATTGGGGCTGAGTTCTCCGTAGCTGTAACTGAACCAGAAGCCAGCAGTGTGTAAACGAGGCTTCTGTTATGTTTTTTGTCATTTCTATATTTGTGTGCTTTTTGTTTTTTTTCTTTACTATTTGGTGGAGCCCCTTTAAACTCAGCAGCCTGTGAAAAGAAAAAGTTTCAGGGTGCTAATGAATTCCATTTTGGATTTCTGACCATGGAAAGGGAGATAACTGGAGACAGAAGAGAAACATAATATTGAGGACAGCAATGTTAATGAGTGACACTCAAGAAACTTAGGCAACAGTCATTTGGTTAGATGTTAATTCCTTACTAGGAAGAGTATGGAAGTGGTTGTCACAGGACTAAAGTGACAGTATATGCAAAAGTGTTTAGGGAAGTAATATGGCACATTGTTCTGAAGTATTTTTACAAGTATACACACATATGCTAAAATTAGATACTATTTTTTAGAACTCTTCATAAGAAACTTAAATTTCTTCTAGAAAGGGGGAGAGTGATATGGTCATTATTTAAAAATTGTAGTCAGTAATTCCATCCATTCAGCTCAAACATGTCATGCCATATAATCATTTTTAAAATAAAATCTGTAGTAGGAATAATTATTCCCATTTTACCAGAGGCGAAGAGGTGTTATGTGCACATTTCCAAATCATGAGTAGAGTTTAAACTAGGACTGAAAACTTTTGGCCCTACACATTATCAATAAAGCTTGTGCCCAGCTGGCATAGCTCAGTGGTTGAGCATTGACCTATGAACCAGAAGGTCATGGTTCAATTCCCGGTCAGTGCACATGCCTAGGTTGGGGGCTTGATCCCTAGTAGGAGGTGTGTAGGAGACAGCCAATCAATGATTCTCTCTCAACACTGTTGTTTCTATCTCTCTCTCCCTCTCCCTTCTTTCTGTAATCAATAAAAATAAACGTAAAAAAAACTTGTTACATGAATTGATACGAATTCTACTGCTCCTAAAACATTTCATTTTGTAATTTTTAAGCCTGAAAAAGTCTGTTCAGTGCCCATTGCAAGACAATAAAGAAAAAATACTTCTGTAAATAGAGTCAAATGACTGCTGCCGGCTGGTGGAGTCAGGGAAAAGGGAATCAGAGCCTCCAATTTGTTTCCTGATTCGGAAAATGACTCATTGTGTAACTTTGTGAACGTTGCCTAACCTTTCAGCATTTCAGTTTCTGCAGCTGAAAAACAGGGATAATGTTTGTCCAACTTACAATGGTAAATGCACTAGAAATAATAAAAAAAATTAATCTCATATCAAGGGATAGCAAAGCTGGTTTTTCATGTACCTGAGAGATCGCTGACACATACACAAAACAGTTTCTGCCAGAGTGGTATGGTGAATGCTTCCCGATCACCTCCCCACACACCACATTGTGCGCTGAACTTTTTATCCTGCCCTGAATCAGAATGGTAATCGCTGCGGGGTGTGTCCAACATGACTGATGAGGTGCTGCTCGAAGCCTGTATCGCTCACCTGTGCTGGAGCGATTTCTGCCTGGTTGACAAGGAGGACAAAACTAAATAGAAGGGAAAGATCCATATGGTGGGAATCAACATCCTTCTGGAATTTTGATTCTGGAAAATATGACTACAATCATGAATGAGGCAATTTTGTTTGCAGTCTTCCTGCCTCATATACAACTGTTCTGTGTCCCTCATATTCTGGATGCCATGATCCAGGAAAATCAGGTACAAGTTCACTCTTGTACTCTGCTCATTGTCTTCTTCCCTTCCTAGTAAGTTTGGTTTCTTCTGTTTTTAAAGAGTAGTTATTTGCGATGGTTAAGTTGGGATCTTTCAATATCTGTTGCTTGACATATCAATATCTTCCCCCCATTATTCTCACAATTGGCAATAATTGCAGTTCATTAAAGTCTGCATCAATGACTTACTACGGAATCACCTATTGCTGATACGGAGCTTTACCTTTAAGTGCCAAATTCCAACATATCTTAACTAGACAGGGACGGAATGCCATTACCACAAAGAGAGAATATATCACCAGGATAGGTATGGAATTGACAAAAAACAAACAAACAAACAAAAAAACCCCACTGGGGTGGTCACACACAACTAGACAAACACAGAGGTCCAAACGGAGGAACAGGGCTGTTTAGGAAATAATTGAGATTCTACCTTATGAAAACAAAGCAGATTTCCCCCCAATGTATACACCTTTCTTTAGAGGGGAAAAAATATTGTGACTTTTCTCAAACACCATGTGGCCATTGTAAACACAAAAGAACATTTTCAAACTTTGTACTGAGCTTTGATTTAATGTCCTCGCCTTCAGGGCTCAGTGAGTGGCCTCTTCTGTAAAAGTAAACTTGGATTTTTTTCTTGGCTTCCCTGTTCACTACACATTGGAGCAGGGTCATTCATGATAACATTTCGGTGTCAAGAAGTATGGACATCTGAGCATAAATATTAAATCCACATATGACCAGAAGTAAATAAAGTTGGATGGCAAGTGTGTACTGGGCATGCTATCAATATATTTAGATACTGACAACATGATATACCCTACTCAGAAAACTTAGACCAAACTTCAAGAGCAATTTTTGTTCCATACCAACATTTTCCCACCTGCTTTTCTCAAAATACATGAGATATTATTTGGTACTGCCAAATTGTTTTATGTTTGAAAATTGCTGCTTATTCTACACAACCCTTTCTTGGAAATGCGTAATACATATTAGCCTACTAATTACTCCAAAGTTATGTAGTAGAAGGCAGTAACTTTAATTCCACCTTGCTCAGAAGTACTTAATGAAAGAACATCTATATATATATTTTACTTCTCTGGGAATATCTAATAGAAGCTCTCAGACCCTCTGACATGGTTTGGAAAATACTATTCTATCCTATTTGTCAATCCCTTTAAGGTGGGATTGAATTTCTGACTCTGCTCCTGCATCTTTGATTCCTTCAACCTATTCTAAAGTATATTTCTATTTTAAATACAAGTAACTTCCCTATTAGCAGAGACCTATTTTAGGTGTGACCTGGGAAAGGATTAACTGCAATTCCCTTTTCTTCTGAATCTTCCTTTAGAGAATTTGTGGGCAGGCAGCTTCCTCATTTTGCTGGTGAGCAAGCAGAAAGTATTTGTTTAATTGAATCAGATCTACCAGCATTAGAAACTTCTATTTTCTACAAGAAATATTATCCCAAAGGGCAAAAAGAAAATGTGGATTAGATTGGTTTTCCTTCATTTTTACATATCCTGTTTAAAGAGTATCTGCCAATGATTTAAAATGGGGGTGAGGGGTGGTGGGGAGAGGGGAAAGAAGGAAGACAGTGAGGCTTCTTATCTGTTTATCTGCAAGTCCCAGTGCCTTGAATGCTGATCTGTCCCAACTATGCAGGTGTCCCTGGAGGTGTGACTTAACAGTCACATTTGGAGGCAGCAAAAGCTGGAATGTGGTCTAGCGAATCTCTTTTTAAAAGAAAAAGAAAAGCACATAAAGTTCAGACATACTTGCCTTGATGAATATTAATGGTTTTGTTCTTTTCTCACCCCTTCCCCCCATTCTATTCTCTTCCCTTTTCAGTACAATTTGAATTTTTCTTTTAGTTTTGTTGTGAGGTATGATTTTGCTTTCACTTTTTCAGCTAGGATCACAGAATCAGACTCACAGAAAGTTTTAAAAGTCTATTTTTCACATAAAATTTTCTACCCCAAACTCAAATCCTTCCTTCCAAGGATGCACACACTTTACTATATGCCTCTCACATATCTTGGAGATGCTGTTAGTTGTTGAATACTGACATTCTCAAGTGTTCCAGTCCCCATTTTCAAGGTGGAGGACAGAACATAGAGAGCAGATGACTTATGCATTGTCACAGAGTGAGTCACCAATTTCCCTGGAAGAGGGAGCCATCTTTTTTATCCATTGATCTAAACTCCCCCCTCCCCCATTTGTGGACCTGAAATTTGTATCCATTGTCCAGCATATGTAGATGATTAAGACATACACACACGTACACACACGTACACACACACACACACAGGCACCTTTGCATCACTGCAGCATTATCCTTGAATTGTTTTCAACATTTAATTAGCATTTGTACCAGGTCAATGCTAGTTTCCCTGTTATGTAAACCCACACCCATGCTAAGAGTCTCTATAGTTAGGAACACAGTGATAATATGACTATTTGGTTTCGGTGTTTGTGTACAAGGAGCCCCAGGTCATTTCCAGGAAAAAAATTAAAGATTCTAAGGAGAGGTTCACCAATAAAAACGACTGTTCAGTCTCTCTCTCTCTTTCTCTTGACAAAGACAAAGAAAGCAACTATGATAAAGGGTCAAGGAAATATAGAATATAAAAAATAGACAATGAATCACTTCACCAGGCAGTCAAGAAAGTGGTAAAGCTAAATTTGGAGTGCACTGAATAAGTGACACCATGAGAACTCTGGGTGCTTAGGGAGGGGAAGTACACACAGATTAGGAAACATACTAAATCCACGACTGCTGGGGCCACCCTGTCCCTTGAAATTTAGATGATGCTTGTGCAAACTCCCCCAATTCCAAGAACTGTGTACATCCAGGGCTGCTCCTGTGATTTCTACAACTTTCTACAGGGCACCGTCTCCCATGAGCTCCTCTGCTTCTCTGCTCTGGCGTCTCTACTAAGGTCTCTTATAACCACAGGGAATCTGCCCTTTCCAGATTCCCAACAAACACTTCCTCCTATTGTCAGAGATGTATGGATGGGACCTAGTGTACACAGTAGGGCTGGGGAGGGGTTACTAGGGTATACATTGAAACCATGCAAACACCTTCGAATCAAACATTAAGAAGCCCCACGCTTGCCTACTCAAATATCCCTTTTTACACAAATAACCTCCTCTCCTGCACCCCGCCATACCCCAGAAATCCTGGGTGCATTTTTGCTTGCTCTTTCAGCCATGTAGTTCCCAGCATGCAGTTCTCAGACGTTTGATGTTACTGTTTTCCTTTTTTGAGCACACTCACCCCACCACCCTCCCTCCTCTCATCAGCAGTGACAACTACTTTTCCTTTTCTCAAGCTGAGGAGTAGGCCCCTTCACAGATGCCGTGCCCTCAGGGTCTCACTTTCTATCCCAAGCAACCAATAATAAGTTTTCTCTAAACTGTGGGATTCTGGGGCCACCTCTTCACAGACAGAGACTCACCTGTTTCGTCCAGGGGGACGATACCACTGAGAGGCCTACTTTGTGAAAAGTTATTAATCAAACTCAGGTGCTCAATGATAGTCTTTTTCTAATCTCCTAAAATTTTGAAACTGCATTGAATTTGACAAGAAAGTTAGGACATAAACATGTGCCCCACAGGTGCATGTACTAGGCCCACTGAGACCACTCACACTGTATAGCAGTGCAGCAAGGGGATGGGGTGGGGGGAGGCGGTCAGGGGGCCAGAAACGCTGTGGCTGCGTGGTCGAACTCTGAATTCTGGCTCCGCTTTTCCTACTTGGGGCGAGTCCTTAATCTCTAGGTGCCTCAGTTTCCTCATCTGTAAAACAGAAGAACCCACCTTGGCCTAGGAGACTAGATCATATGCATGGAGCTTTGAAAATGCCTGGCTCCTCTTGGTATGAGCTGATTTGTTTTAACTTGGACCAATGACAGAAGGCTAGGCAAGGGCTGGGCAGAGCACAGACAGATAGCAACAGAGCATGTTTGGCACTACTTCTCCCCAAGGGAGGCAGAAGAGATGGTTGATGTTGCTATTGTAAGAGCTTGGAAAACTCCACTCAGGAATTAATCCTCCTGGCAGGCTTTTTGGCTGGGACTGTTTGTAGGTTAAAATCCTGTAGAAAAGCTAGGGGTCTCTCCAGCCCCAGTATTTAACATCTGGGCCTTTAAAAACAAATAAACAGGGATTTAATTTATCAGTGAATGTGTATATTTTCATAGAAATTCGGTTTCCATTGAATTTTCATAGAAATTCAGTTTCCATTGAAATGGATTTCTATTTTTCTTGTGTAATAATCTTTCATTTTCTGAATAACGTGCACTTAAAATTTTCTGAAGGGAAAAATTAACTACATCGATTCATATGGTTAACATAGGGCTTCCGCACTATCTCTCTGATTAATGTCTCTCCTGTAATCGCATATCCATGTAGTGCCTTTTCCATACAGTACATGCTCAATAATTGCCAGTTGGTTTGATTTTCATCTTTAAAAGAGAAAGGCACAGAAAGAACTGTTTTAAAAGACTGGTAGCTTCCACACAGGTTCAGCAACAGCAGCAACAACAGCAATTTAGGTAAGTTTTCCATCCAATTCTGAAGGGATTTAATCACTTGGGTTCATATGGTAATTTCTGCACTTCTAACCACCCAGGAGCCTGAGCTCTGTGAGTAACCAGTGAAGAAAGAATACACTTGTTCTCATTTTCAACTGTCCTTGGATATATTGTATTGTATTCACTGGTGCCAGAAAAAAATCAATACAAACCATAACAGTAAAAATATTCATTATTTGTGAAGGAGAAAGAAGGAAAAAAACACACAAAAAAACCAACAACGGCAGCAAGATAAAAGAACAGGAGGCCAGGAAAACACAGAGAGAAAGTCAAAGCCCACCGGAGTCCAGCTGCACAATTCCATGAGCACCGTTTGCACAAAACATGTGAAATAGCCCATGGAATTATTCAAAAGGTGTTCTTGAAGATTCCCTTTGGTGCTTTAAATTTTAGGTGACCTGCTGTGTGGTCTTAAATAGTTCATTCATTTTTCTGTACTGGTGTTCACCAGTAGTGACCACATTTAAAATATGAATGAATATATTTAGCATTTACTGTACACCCTGCACCTAAGCAGTTTATGCACATTAATTTATATGATTTTTGCAAAATCCCACGAGATAGGTACTTTTTGCCCATTTTACAGATGAGAAAACTGAAGCAACTCACCCAAGGTCATACGGCTGGTAAGCAGTAGAGCAAGGGCTCAAATACATGTGGTCAGGGCCTAGAATCTGACGTTCTCCGATGCTGCCTCGTTTATTAGGCCCTTAAACCAGAGCAACCATGGTATTCAGGGCCATCGTGGTTGATGCCAACAGTTCCTGGTTGGATAGAATGAGCGTGAGCTTTTTTTAATTAGAATCCTGGCGAGAATAATGCAAGAGACATCTTGTCACCAAGACCATGGAGTGTCTGACCGAAACTGAGAGCTCCAAACAGACACTCCCTGAACAAATTCGGAAAAATTGGATGTTAAACTTTCTTAACATCCACCTGGGCATTCTGGGAAATCAGGGACAAAATATTTGGGCTGCTCAGGAAACCTGTGTTCTATCCAGAGCCATTAGGTGCTGAGAGTTGGGAACTCTTGTAAGAACTGGAGTACCTCATATCCCCAGCACACACACAAAAAGTAAACCAAGGTATGTATCCTTTTCTCCAGAGAGGAGGGCTCAGATGGCTTCAGATTTATCAGGAATCCTTATTCAACATCCTGGATTTTAAGCCATCATATTCCTTGTCTCATCTCCCAGGTTCCCTTTGTAGGACAATTAGAAAACAATAGCCAGGGTTTTTGAGGTGTTTTGAGATTCTCATTCTCATGCTTCCTTGTGAATGGAAGGCAGTCATTTTACTTTAGTCATTTGATTATTCCCAGATCAACAACTCTGTCCCATTACAAAATCTTTGCTTGTCATTTTTTCTTCTTTGAAGAGGGTAATTTCAAACAGAAAGTAGATGAGGGAGTTATCATAAAATAGTTTGGATTATGGGATGGTTACTTTTAAGCAAAAAGAATAGGGAAAGCAAAGGAATCAAGTAAGGGGTATTTTCGTTTTCTCAAAGACTAACAAAGCCCCACCTTACTCAGCGAGTATCAGGTCAGGGTAGTTCGGAAAGGATTACCAGGCCCTCAACCCTTGGGAATTCTCAGCTCTGTCATGTTTGCTTTTGTCTCCCAACAGAGGTGTGGTATGAAGGGGTCACAGAGAAGGTGAGCAAGACATTAAATGCTCCACTTCCTCACTGTGAAGTAACACTCTTCAGTGAAACCAGGTGAGCTGAAATAACTGGATGTGCTTCTCCATGGAGCTAATACATTTTATTAAACACTTCCTCAACAGTTCTTATTTCTTGACTGGAACATTCTTTGCTACTGCCAATTATAGGAGGATGCAGGTCGCCAAAATACCTCCAAAAAACAAAGTGGCAAAGAAGTCAAGTAATTTATATTGTCTATAAAAGAGATAATTTGTAGTACATAATCTAGACCAGGATGAGTTAGAGATTTGCAGCTTGATATAATAAAGAACCAGTATGAATGAGCTTTTAGTTTCTTAAAATCAGAAGGGCTTAACAACCATTGGTGTTATAGAGTCAACTATCACATATTCGCTGGAAAACACCTGTTTAGGAAATCAGGCAATGATGTTGAGTAGATTCAATCTAAACCATGATAAGACTGGGTTCCCTAATCTCAGAAATAGGGGTCTAAACTAATTTATCTGTAAGAACAATTATCATGCTGAAAACTGACTGGATCTGAGTATTCTTTAATTCATAAACATATACTATGTATTTAGTCACTGTGAACAAAAGCAATTGAGTAGTATTTATAGTGTACTAGAGTTGCTTTGACTACCTAGCCTTGATTTGTTGACAGCATGCAGGAATCAGGGATTTCAAACACAACAGTGTATGGGCAATGTAAGATCGACCCCAAAGCTTTGGGGGAAGTTCTCCTACCTTTTCTCTCTGCCTTACTAGAACTTTCTTAATGGCTATTTATCCTTTAGAAGTTTTCATATAAATTACAGACTATTCGTACAAAGATCACGATCATCGTTAATTTCCAGTAGAACACTTTTATTTCCTCTGTTAAGATAAGCCCAGAAACTCAAACAATCTGAGAAATGGGGACTACTTGGAGTTGCCAATGTAATCAAACCCCCCTGTGTAAGAGGAAACTTGCGTATTCTAAAAGGATTATATCAGTTGGCTGACAAGTTCTTGAGCATAAAAACCCACTTAAGCAGACCTAAATAGAGTGGAATCTATTGCTAAAAGGAATTGATTCACTCAACTCTTTCACCCCCACCCAGTTCACCTCCTACGCTTGCCACACCTTTTCATCCTTTTTTGAAGCTTCTCCAGTTCTAGCTGGGTTTCAAATAAATGTTGGCATCCTCGTCCAACAGCTAATACTGAGCATAATTGGAGAGCAGCCTGGTCCACTGGGAAGAACAGAAGCTTTGTAGTAAAATAGATCTTCCTTGGAGTTCTCTACCATTTAATAGCTAGGTGACTTTGGACAATTTATTTACCTTCTCTAGCTCACCTTGTACATAACTGGAATAATAGAATCTACTTTGCAGGGTGGTTGTGAATTATCATTGATTTAATGGAAGGGAAGTATTTAGCATCACAATGGCTTTCAATACATAAACTAATTCTAGATGGAATTAAGAAAGTATCTTCAACAGAATTGTTGGGTGAACATATAATCTGATCATGTTGCTTTCTACTTTAAATTTTTTTCTTTAGTTTTATTGTTGACACTATTGCCGATGTTTCCGTTCCCCCACCCCAATTTTGCTGTCCTCCCCACCCAGCCCCTGCCCTCCTTTCCCTCTGTCCATTACCACACTGTTGCTAGTGTCCATGAGTTACGTGTGTTTTGACTAATCCTTTCATCTTTTCACCCAGTCCCCCAAACCTCCATCCCCCCTGACAGCTGTCAGTCTGTTCTCTGAATCCATGAGTCTGTCTCCACTTTGTTAGTTTATTTTGTTCGTTAGATTTCACATATAAGTGAGGTCATGTGGTACTTATCTTTCTTTGACTGGCTTATTTCACTTAGCATAATAATCTCTAGGCCCATCTATGCTGTCACAAAAGGTAAGATTTATATGGCCTTAAAAAAGAAAAAAATCTACTTGAAATTTTTAATGAGTTCTTCTCATTCTAAAAATTCCAAATTTCTTTTCATGACTTACAATATCTTTTCTGCTCTGATTCTTATCTCTTCAGTTATGTTATGGGTCCCTATACCTTTCATTACACTCTAGCTCCAACCATACTGAGGGCACTGTTGTGGTTTTAGTGTCATGTGAAGAGAAAATTTATGCATGCTCTTCCCTGAAACTCATGTTCCCTCCTTGGCTTACAGCTAACTCCTTGTCACCTCTTGGCTTCATTTAGTCACTGCTACATTCAATGCCTTCAATAGAGTTCCTGAACAGCCTGGACTATCGATTAGCATGACATCCTTAATTCCTTCTGTCATAGAACTTACCACACTATTTTAGTATTTCCTAGTCAGTTCTCTCTATCTCCCTTACCTATGAATTCATTGAGTGTGTCTGTCTTGTTACCTCAGCATAGCTTAGCAACATACCTGGCATATATTATGCAATCACTACATAAGGCTGAGTAAACAAACAAGTGATTGTGTAGTCTCCGATTTCCATTTCTCCATGTGGCCATTTCCATGACTTCAGGTAGCCATGAGAAAGAGATGAGCTCCCTGTTTCTGCATACCACTCCCAGCTCTAATAGGAAAGGAGCATGCGGATTACACAGAATGCTTAATGGTTAAAATTCTGTAGATTGGCAGAAAACTGGTTAAGATATTCATTCCCAAGAGGTCCGTCTTGGAGATTCAGGCTTGTTCAGTACAAAGAGGTGATTTTTATAAAATTAATTCTTAAAAATATGCAGTGTACACACAGGGTGGGGCAAAAATAGGTTTACAGTTGTGAATTTGGGAAGCACAGTTTATTCTTATATTACTTTTTAATTATAGTATTAGTTTACATACAAACAACTATACACCTACTTTTGCCCCACCCTATATGATATACTTCCAATTATATAAGTATGTATACTTATGCAGAGGAAAAATACTAGAAAGAAATACAAAAAATTGAATTAGGCATCTCTATGTGTTTATTATTTTCTTCCTCATGTTTTTACAATGTCCATACATTAATGACGTAATTTTAAAAAAAATTAATGACGATAAAATCTTTTTTTAAAAAAAAAAACTCAACTTTTTATATGTGCCAGGTACAAGAAGAGAATTCTGGGAAAACATCGATTTCTTTTCTTTTCATTTCAATCTGTTACTTGCTTAAGTTACTATTTCCCCCAGATGTTAGACTCACTAGGCTTTATACAACTCCCTTTCAGAGAGCCCCTCTCAGGCAAACTCCATTTCACTGTCTTCAGGATTCATTTCCTTTACAAAGTCTTCCCAGATAAGATACTCATCTAATGAGAAAGGTCTTTCTTCACTTCCAGTGAGGTCATTGAGAACTTAATTTGAGGTCTATTTTCTCTATTCCTTCACTGTTCTTTTAGGGGGCTCTTCTGTTCCCTGATTTTCCAATTATATTTTTTTTGCCCTAAAGTTAGGAGCTTGCTTTTTACAGATTTCATGACTTTTAGGATGGCACTGGACATAGAGAAGAATCTTCCAAAATACTATTGATTTAATGAATATTGCATAAGAAGATGCATTCTACAACACATTAGCAAGTCAGAAAGCAGGTCTGTTAATTCCCGGCATGTAGGAGGAGATCAGTTCCTGACTTTTTATTTATTTATTTTTTTAATCCTCACCTGAGGATATTTTTTCCATTGATTTTCTAGAGAGAGTGACAGAGGGGAGGGTGGAAGGGAAAAGGGAGGGGAGAGGGAGGGAGAGAGATAGAGAGGGAGAGAGAGATGAGAGAGCCACATCAATTGGTTGCCTCCTGCACGTGACCCTCCAGGGATCGAACCTGCAACCCAGATACATGCCCTTGACTGGGAATGGAACCCAAGACCTTTGGATGCTTGGACACTCTAACCACTTAGAAACACAGGCCAGGGCAGTTCCTGACTTTTTGAGCCATTGTGGGGTTTGGAACTCAAGTATGTTTGTTTTTTTGTTTTTGTTGTTTTTAAATCAAATGCAATAAATGACAAATTTTAATTTAAAAAGCAAAGTTTTCCTTTAAAAAATTTACCTAAAAATGGTGAACCAGATATCTCTGTAACCATTTGGAAATAATCAGCATTCGTTGGTGCTAACCCTGGAGTCCTGAATTAACCTGAAATAACATGATCATATTTTTTTCTGAGTCTTAAAATGATGTTACCTGAGCAAACTTGCAAGGATAGGAGAGAAAGTAAGTCAATACCACCACTCTGACCCTCATTCAAACCTCAAGGTTTTACAGACTGGCAAAGATTCAGAGTAGAAGTGGATTGTGCCCTGCACACAGTAGGCATTTCAATGTTTGTCTCTGTCATACTAAGCAATTGAAAAGCTAACCATAAGAATCCAGCTAATGCTTACCTCACTGCAGTTTAAGGCTACATTCAGCAATATCCCTCAGAATAACCAGGAGAGATACTTAACAATGTGCTCTCTTAGAAGAAAAAGAGAAAAGGGTATGAGAGCAATAGGCTCAGATTTCTAGATACAGATGTGCTCTCTTTTGTCTTTTCCCCTTTCCCTCTGAAAAATGGGAATAATGCCTGTTGTCACTGAGCCATTGGAATGTTGAGGAGACAATAAGTTAGCATTTGAAAAGGATTTAGGGTGAAAGGTTACTTAAGTTCAAGGTGTTTTTTAATGTTATTACTCAATCCCTCCTGGCCCAATGTGGAAACAAAAGCAACGTCTATTACAAATAACACAAGTTGCTGAAATAACCTTAGGAAAGAATGAATGCATCTGCAAAGACAAATATTATAGCTGTCAGGCCTCATGTTGAGGTTGTAAGCTTTGAACACTAAAAAAACCAATGTTCTTTTAATGTTCAAGAAAAAATCATTTTGGGAAGAAAAGCAGGCAACTTATCAGTATCTGTCTATGAAAAAATGACATTTCTAGGTGCATATCAACAAATATATTTACAAAGCCACTTTCTATTGAAAGACTATACTAAGTAGAAGTCTCATTTTTTTTTTAAATACATTTTATTGAGTTTTTACAGAGAGGAAAGGAGAGAGATAGAGAGTTAGAAACATTGATGAGAGAGAAACATCGACCAGCTGCCTCCTGCACACTCCCCACTGGGGATGTGCCCGCAACCAAGGTACATGCCCTTGGCCGGGATCGAACCTGGGACCCTTCAGTCCACAAGCCGACGCTCTATCCACTGAGCCAAACCGGTTTCGGCAGAAGTCTCATTTTTAAAAGGGGATATGTAAGGAAAGGTCCATGTGTGAAATCTGAAAATACCCAGGATTTAACTTCAGGGATTCATTTAGGATCTTAGAGTCAGAGCCCAAAGATAATATTTAAATTATTAAACATCTTATTAACATGTATAATTATTAAACATTAAACATATATTTAAATATAGAACAGCTATGACATTACTATCTGCCTTTATCAGTCTTCCAATCAACGTCTAAAGGCAGAATGCTACATTTTCTGCCCATGGATAGCTGATTATCTTGGGTTTGGGCCATCAGAAATGTTTCTTCCCTACTCCCAACATTTTCTACCAAGCAGAGGGTTCTTATTTCTGTCTTTAGAAAAAGAAGGAATAATTCACTTTTATTGAGCCCCTTAATCTCCCAATTCTTCTGGGATCGAGGTGTCTCCAGAAAGCATACATTCCACTCTCCTATTTCAGATCCCAAGTTTTGGAGGAGGACTATGTAGTCCAATGCTGGAGAGAGAGCAGGTAAGTCTCTCTAAATCTGAAGTTCATTATTAGTAAACCCATTCTGCAAAATCAGCTTATCGGTGAGGAAATTGATAATTTGTTCTTTATCTATTGCACTTTTATTATTCAATGGTTCATAGTCAGCTGGGGAAGGGAGATGCCCTTCGCCCGGAGCCCCCTAGAAATCCCAACAATCCAAAATACAATGGAAGGTATATCCAGGTCTTCTAGGCCAAAGGAAAGAAAGCTAAACTTAGGTTTCTAAAGGCTTAGAATAAAATATCATAGATATGAAGTCAGCAAAGTTAAACTCAGTCATTAGAAAATGGACTTAAGTATTTTTCCTTTGGTTGCTGTAACAAATCACCATAAACTCAGTGACTTAGAACAACAGAAATTTATTCTCCCACAGTTCTAGAGAACAGAGATCCAAAATCAGTTTCACTGGGCCTAAACAGGGAGTGGGCAGGCCATTCTCCCTCTGAAGGCTCCCAGGGAGAACCTGGTCCTTGCGTCTTCTAGCTTCTAGTGGCTGCCAGCTTTCCTTGGCTTGTGGCTGCATCTTTCCAATTTGTCCCCCAAATCACATTTCTGCCTTCTCCTCTTCTCTCTGTGTCAAATCTCCCTTGTATCCCTCTTCAAGGGATCTATGTGACTGCATTTAGAGTCACTCTGATAATTGGAGGTAATCTCATCTCAAAATATTTAACTTAATCATACCTACAAAGATCATTCTATTAATTTAAGGCAACATTTACAGATTCTAAAGATTAGGAGCTGATATCTTTGGGAACCATTTTTCAGCCTACCATACAAATTTAATAGTCATAAATAACTATCATTTATTTCTTTTGCTCCTTCCACTATATACTGGAATTCCACAGTGTAAGATATTAAAATATTTGGTCTGAAAACATAGTCTTAGAGAATCAAGAAGATAAATTCATCCTAGACTTAGACCAACCAAATGATATTGAGAAGGACTATATTATAAAAAGTGATCACCTTTTCTGTGTATATGTATGACTCATCAAATTTTCAAATACATATATAATTTTTTACCTGGTCCAGTGGCAAAGTATAAATGTAATAAAATGCAAATGATCCTTACATATATGACTCGTATTATAAACTCAGGACCATAGTTACCTAGAACTCTATCTTTAAAATCTGGTTAAAGTGTTTACTGAAACAGTTCAAAAATTAAGAATCAAATATTTCTTTAAAAAAATATTTTATTGATTTTTTACAGAGAGGAAGGGAGAGGGATAGAGAGTTAGAAACATTGATGAGAGAGAAACATCGATCAGCTGCCTCCTGCGTACCCCCTACTGGGGATGTGCCCACAATCAAGGTACATGCCTGCCGGGAGCCGGTCCATCCTTGCTGTTTCAAGGGACCTGGCATATATGGCATACTGTTCTTAATATGTTTGCTCACCTTCTTGACACTATGTGTTTTAACCAAGGTCACCTCTCTGAAAAAGGTTGTTTCCCCAGGTAGGGATTTTCCCCTGAAGTTAGGGAGGGAATAAAACCCCTTAACTAAGTGCCAGGCGGGTAGTTAATAC
>NW_006383015.1:3969061-3989838 GCF_000327345.1 Myotis davidii | reverse complement strand
CTTGGCACTATGTGTTTTAACCAAGGTCACCTCTCTGAGAAAGGTTGTTTCCCCAGGTAGGGATTTTCCCCTGAAGTTAGGGAGGGAATAAAACCTCTTAACTGCCAGGCGGGGTAATTAATCACTTTAACTAACTACGAACAATCATGCTTAAGCTACATAATCCTAACTCCCTGGAATGGAGATAAGAAACGCCCTAACCTTTGGAATAGAGATTGATAGGATTGGAATCAACTGGTATAAATACGGATGTAACAAGACAATAGACGGCAGAACTTCTCTGGAGATCCAGACCAGAACTTGGCTGGAGATCCTGGCTAGGCTGCTGATCAACTGAACGCTGTCTCCATGTCATTCCTTCTTCGCCGACTCCGTCTACACCTTTGGGAACCCCTGGACCTGCTGGGGTTGGACCCCGGCACATGCCCTTGACCAGAATCGAACCTGAGACCCTTCAGTCTGCAGGTCCATACTCTATCCACTGAGCCAAACCGGTTAGGGCAAGAATGAAATATTTCATTCTTCATGTATATAGAGCATATGATGGAATTATTCATAGACTGATATAAAATTTATAAGGTATTTTAACTGTTAAATTGTAGAAATTATTCACCTTTTAGCTAAGAACCATTGCCTTCTTACATACATTCAATTTCATTTTACTTGTTCTACCAACATTTAGTGATTTGCTTTTGTCATGTCCCACCAATATTCAAAAGACTTGCCACTTGGCGAGAGTTACTGCTTGGCAAGAGTTACGGCAGACAGCAAGTCATGGTGAAGGGCAGGCACTGTGCTTCTACCAAGCACTCTCACTAATTAAGAAATGCATCCTCAAGACCACACACACAGTGAGGACAGGCTATGCTGTGATGACAAATCCACCTCCAAATTCAGGGTCTCAGGGAACAAGACATTTATCTCTTCTCTCACATAACAAGCAAGGGTGGATGTTCCAGATCAGTGTGCCCAGCTCTGTGCAGTCCCTCAGATTAAGATGACAAGGGCTCTGTGGGTCCTTTCGAGAGAGCTGTGGTTGACTCCTTCTCAGGAAGCCAGAATGTGGACAGGCATGTCAGAGCACACAAGTGCAGAAACTCTAGCACCTGGCCACACCTAAACTGCAAGGGACACTGAGAAATGCGGTGTCCTGTGTACTTAGGAAGAAGAGGAGAAGGGATCTTGGTGACCTGCTTGCAGGCGTTTTTGCATGCTCTAAATACATTTCTGTCTTGGAAAAAGTAAAGACGACGACATATGTGATAATCATGGGCTTTAGGTTTGTTGAAAGGATTCACACATATAAACAGTAAGGATTCATTCTACATAAACAACCAGTTATGCTTAATTCAGTAGAGGAGGGAAAAAAGAAAGAAATGACATATCGATAATAATAAATGCATAATATGCAAATCGACCGAATGGCTGAACAGTGGAACAACCATCTGGACAACCTTCCAGACGAAGCCGGGGTTGCGAGGCCCAAGGCAGCTGCATTTGTGAAGGCCTACTCTTACATGAATTTCATGCATTGGGCCTCTAAGTTTTATTATAATTATCTCATATATTCGCTTATATAAATTGTCTCAAATGATGGCAATGCAGAGGCTTACTTTTATTAAGTAAATTCTATACTTATGTAGTATACAGGGTGTGGCAAAAGTAGGTTTACAGTTGTGAGTATGCAAAACTGTTTATTTTCATATCAGTATTTAATTACCCTACCATTTTCCATATGAACAACTGTAAACCTACATTTGTCCCACCCCGTGTATTAAGAAGCTTTTCTTTATTCAGTTCTTCATTCTACTGAGGAAGAAACTAGGCCAAGGAAGTTAAACTTTTCTCAAGGAGCCTAACTATTGGCCCAGGCTGGGTGCCAAGAGCTGAAACCAGGGATGATAACTGGTGGGGCCGACCTTTTTCTGAAGAAAGAGAAGACGAGAAGAATTCCAAGTCTGTTTCCCAGGCACAGGAAGGACCAGGAAGCAAGGAAATCCCCAATTTTCAAGTTCACTGAGCAGAACAGAAGAACAGGGTCAAAAACAAAGATTTCCCCATTGAGAACTGGGCAAGATGGAGCAATCCAGTTCTGCAGGCAGGCTGAGCCTGGAAAGGAGCCCAGAGGCCAGGGCATGCTTGGAAGGAAGGTTGCTCAGACCCTGAAGGAGCTGAGGCTTTGACATCCCGGCCCAGCATTTTGCTTGAGGTCTGTCCACTCTCTCCATTTGGAGAACAGTGATCTGTAGATAGGTCACTCACGTGGGAATGCTGAGCAGTGACAAGTCATGAAGGGGAAACAAACCCAAAACTCACCAAAAAAATCAGTAGAACCACCTGTAGAACCTATGTGGAAAGAGAAATTAGCTCTCAGGGAGAAGGGATGTTATGGCATGGCATGGGAATTAAGTACACTAGATTTGGATGAAAAAAGAGTTTAATGAAACTCCTGCCCCAGGAACTAAGTGGCCTGTGACATTGGGCAAGTGATGTCTACTCTTTAAATCTTAGTTTATTTTCTGTAAACTGAGAGATAAAAATAATACCTAAGTCATATGCTTTAACTCTTTTTAATAAATTGTAGAACCTCAACGTATAACCAGCTACAAATATTTCAAAGAATGGATTATTTTTTCTGGGTATGAAACTGTCCCTTATATTTAAAAATCAATTGATCATTCAACCAAATCTTGCCCCCATGACCTCTTTGGCTCTATGGAATATAAGGCGGGGGTTAAGTTGTGACAACTGACATATGTAGCAAAATATGTTAATTTAGGACATTTCCTTTCAGACATAAATGTCCCTGGCAAACCTAGGTATATTTTTAAGATCTAGACAATAAACACTATAAAAAATAGTATAGTCCAAGTCATGTGGAAGAAAATATCCACAAGTTATATCTCTTAGATTCTTTCATACGAGATGTAGCATATGCAAAGAATCCATGATTACCTGCAATTTATTTAATATTTCCAAAACAGACCATCTTAAATCAGGACTCTGTCCAGATCAGGATAAATGTTATTTCAAGGACTCCTGGTTTTCTTAAGGACCCATCAGCACTGGGCATGCCTGTACATCTTCTGGCAAAGTGTGAGAATGGAATTCGTTGGCAATGGTGAGAACAAAAGATTTCTCTAAAGGTGACCAGGCAAAAAGGGAAAGCAGATGCCCCTGAGGCACAGGGACAAACGTCAAGGAAACCGACCTATCATCTCAGCACCCTAAGGCCAGAGGATGAGGGGGATGAGCCAGTTTATTGCCGCATGAAAAGCCAAGAGGGAAGGAGCCAGCTGATTGCTCCCTAATGATGACTTGGAAAAGGAACTTGCAGGCTTAGGGAAGAGGAGTTGCAACATAAATTCAGAGGAAGATAAGATTCACTGGTGTGATAAAGAGACCTCCCAAATGCGTGGGACAAATTACTGGAATCTTGGGATTATTGCAAAATCATTTTATAATAATTTTATTAACGTACATTTATTCAGTATCTAGTATGTATCCAGTACTCTGCTAAAGTACTTCCCATGCTTTGCTTCAGTTCATAGTGTCCCCCTCAGAGGCAGGCATCAATAGTGTCCCCCCTGAACAGATTGGGAGGCTGAGGTTTCCAGAGGTTATGTCCTTAATGTTCAGTAACGTTATGGAATGTACAGTATCGAGCCCAAATCACTTACTCAGAACCTAGCTAAGAAAAGAAGCCTGCTTGATAATGGACTTCTCAGTGGTGCTTATATTCTAAGAAAATGTGGCTCACATCCTTTGGGATGAATTGATAACTACCTTTGTGTCTGGAAAAGACTGTTTCTCTGAGGTCATATTGTAGCACTTTCAAAAGGGTTTCCCTCAGAGGCGTTTTGTCTATTAGTATCAGCGAAAGGATCTCACAGAATGACTAATTTTTAGTAATCGTGACCTGCAAGCCTCCGTTGAGTCATTCTCTTCAGAAATAACAACCTGATTCATCAGATCTGTTTTTTACATTAATTATATTTAACATCTGACATCTCCTTTACCCCTTCTCCACAGTCCTGAATGTTAGGGAGAAAATAAGACAAGCCAAACCCGGGTTATGGTTAAAATAATAATTATTAGTAGGTTTCAAGTGAAATTTGAGTAACCTTAATATCCCATGAAATAAAAATTAAAAATCTTACATTTTATACAGTAAAAAAGAACATTGAGTACTTCTTCTTTTGACTCAACTCAATAAGCATATCTCGGGTGAGGATTAAAAAAACAAACAAAATAAACAAATGAATAAAATAAAATTAGCTGCTTTTCTAAACCCTGGTGAAACTGCAAAATACTTACAATGAACAGCTAGGCGTCTAAAAGTGTCACTAATGTTTCTATAACAAAAAGTGCCCTGACATTTAATTAGAAATGGTTAGTATTTGAACCCCAGTGTAGATGTGTAGAAAGTTCCCAGCAGCACTGATTCAGATAAACGTCTTTCCCTTTTTTCCCTTAATAAAACAAAAGTGCCCGTGGTAAACAGCTGTTGTTAGTGCCAGCCCAGCATCTATCTCGTCCCCTTGATAGCACCCCTCTGATTTCTGGGGATCTGCTCACCCCCATCATGTACCACTCTGGTAGGAGCAGCAAGCTATGGATCAAAGTGCAAGGGGGTAGATTGGCACTGCTCCCCCATTCCTACTCCCACTTGCCAAGACCAGTCCCATAGAAATCCTAGAAATTTGGCCCAAGGACAGATCATGGTTGGAGCTGAGTGGATTACAACTCCCCAAAGAGACTGTCCCTATTTCTTCACCCAGATCTCTGCCATGTTCCTGCTTCTCTCTCTCTGGAGTTCTGTTTGCACTTCCATTTCTTAAGTATTGGGACCTCCACATTCTTCTACTAACTTCCACTCTTCTTTAAGTTTGTCGGTTTCTGTTTCATCCATTACAATGCAGGTAAATACTGTCATTAATCCCATTTTACCAAAACTTAGGAAGATTAAATAAGTCCCTGCAGATCAGACAGCAAGTAGGTGAGAGAGACTGTAGGTGAAGCCAAGTCGGTCTGAAATCTGAGTCAGAGCTCATACATAATTAACCTCCAGGGAACTAGGACTGAGTCCTTCTCCATGATATGTTGTTTCTGAAGCAACCAGCACAGAGATTGGTACATTTTTGGTGTTCAAAAGTTTGTAGTGGAGTGTATTTTAATGAAATCAAGACAGAAGGGCTCCAATGTAGTAAGTGCCAACACTGAAATTCAAGTTAACATCCTGTTCATTGTTTCCATTAAACCCATCACTTGAGACAATTCACATCACAAACACAGGCCCAGCTGTACTTCATCACCCCTTCTTTAGCACAGCTCAACACTGAACCACAACAACCAAACACATGCACACACGCAGACCGAGATGAGCACACGCCTGTTGTGTATGCATGTGTGTTCTCTTTCCTGGAAACTCCTATTAATCACCCAAAGTCTTCTCTGCCTCCATTTATTTTTAAAATTACAGTAGCTATATAATTTTACTATGATGCTCTGAATATTTTAATGTGGGCATACGTTGGCATTTAGCCTCATTTTTCATTTCCTCATATTTACCATTTAATTTTTACTTTATATATCAAAATATCCTTTTTCTACAAATGGTATGGGCAGAGGACAGATTGTTTATTAAAAAAAATATTATTGCCAAAGAGACAATCTCTACTGGATCTCCCGCACACATGTACTTTACTCTTTTTTTAAAAAAATATTTTTATTGATTGATTTTAAAGAGAGAGAGGAAGGGAGGGAGGGAGGGAGAGAGAGAGAAGAGATTTGTTGTTTCATTTTCTTATGCAGTCATTGGTTGATTCTTATACGTGCCCTGACCAGGGATGGAACCTGCAATCTTGGCATACCAGGATGATGCTCTAAGCCACTGAGCTGCCCGGCCAGGGCCTCTACCCAGTGTCTTTGTAGGAACACTGCAGCTCCTTATTGGAAAAGGCTTGCCACTTGGCTTCCTTGGAATTCCCATCTCCACGCTCCCTCTCCCAGGAGAAACCCTGGTTGAAAGGTTCTGGTTGAATTACCTAAACCCCTTGACCTCTTCCTATCAAGCTTTTACCAAGGTCAATTAATATTAGAGTTTTATACATAATTACATCAAATGCTTCTCAGAGCTCCCATTTTAACAAGCTGTTTCTTTTAATATTTGAAAAGTGGCTGTTCACATCGCCTCTGACAAACTCACCATGCTTACCTCGAATGACATTTTCTGGATGAATATTGATTTCCTCTTAATTTTTGTTCTATGATTTTGAAAATTATTGACAACCCATTCCCAGAACAGTAATTAGGAGGTAATACGCACAGAACAATTTAAAAACAATTCTGGAATGTACTGTACTCTTGTTTCCAGGCCAGGCCTTATATCCCAAGAGGCTAGGTAGTATTTCTTCAGTTGCTCCTTGGTTCAAGCAGCATGACCTAAACAACAATGTTCCTTGTTCAAAGTGTCCTCACAGTAGCATCTGCTCCACTTGGGAATAGAGAGCTCAGCTCCACCCCGTGCCTCCTGAATCCAAATCTGCATTTTCACCAGATCCCCAGGGGATTGTAAAGGGCGGAATCTAGCACGCCTATGCTAAATGATTGGTAATGAGTACTTGGGGAACGAGTATAGGAGAGGAAATGGTTCAAATTTGGGCTCAATGGGAGGAGGGACAAAATGGACCAATGAGAGTGTGATTACCTTAGGTGGGGGGGTATGCCCATTGCATTGCCAATCAAATCCTTCTTGCTAACTCTTCTGCATCTTCTACTCTGTCAAATCAACTTGATCTTGAATATTTCCACATATCTACTTTCTTTCTAATGTCAAGCAAAATGTTGCATTATCCTGCAAAAGTTGTATATCTTTACTTATTGTATTATACAGGGTTCTCAAAACAACAGAATGTATAGGATGAAGATATTGGCTCATGTAATTATGGAGGCTGACAAGTCTCCCAAGATCTGCAGGGTGAGTCAGTGCTCTGGTGACCTTAGTTTAGGTCTAGTCTGTGTATGAAGGCTGAGAACCAGAACTGATGGTGGAACTCCAGTCCATAGGCTCAAGACCAGGAAGAGCTGAGGTTTCAGTTTGAATTTCAAAGCAGGAAAAACTCTCTCTTCTTCAGGGTAAGGTCGGCCTTTTCTTTCTAGTTAGGCCTTCAGCTAATTGAATAAGGCCCACTATTTTAGGGAGGACAATGACCTTTCTTCGCTCTACTGATTTAAATGTTAATCTTATCTAGAAACACCTAGAATGATGTTTGGCCAAATATCTGGGCACCCCTTGGCCCAGTGACACTGACACACAAAATTAACTATCACACTGATCATGTTCCCATTTTCTAGAATTCCCCACCCCACCCCTTCCACCACACATCTTTCCACGCATAGATCAAGACCTGTGTTTTCCAAGAAGCTTTCCCTAACTTCCCTTTGTGAATTTCCTCCTTGTCGCAACTGCCTATAGCATTTAAAGAGCCAATACCACATGCTAAACTAGGATTATTTACTCTTTCATGTTCTACTCTTGTTCTTGGTCTATTAGACTTGCTTCTACCTAACTGGTAGCATCATCAAGACCTGAATGTTTTCCTATTTTGCTACACACCTCACAGTCCTCAGGTGCCCCCCAAATCCGGGATAATTTTTATTTAGCCTCACAGTTAGAAAATACTAGAATATCCCTTTTACAGGACGCACTTGCCACTGAAATGAACATTGCTGTCATGTATGCACTAATGGAGACCTCTTTGGAGATAGGCAGGATGTTGAATTTTTATTACACATTTTTGAGTACATAAAATGATACCAATTTAGAATTTGTCTTAACTTGGATTTCCACCCTGACATAGGTTTTGCTGCAAAAGCTGCAGGAAATATTGTGTTCATGTATGTAACCTGCATGATTTTGAGGAGGAAGCAATTATATTGTAATGTCTAGAGCTGGGCAATTGTGAGAAGGAGGTTGATGACATGGGACATAAAATACCATGGTGCTGCACAGTGAAAAAGACAACCCAGAATCCATGCAGAAAATGCCTATTCCCACACAAAGGAGTTTAAAACGCCCGTGGCTGGTTCCCTTCAGCAAATCCCAGACTGCCCCTGATGGAAGAGATGAGGTTAGGGTGACCTGAGAGCCCACATGGAGCCTGTAATGCCTCCCTTAGGACAGTCCTCTTGAGCACTCCTGGAGGAGAGTGAGGCATGCACAGCAAAATCAGGAGGCAGTGAGGAGAAATAAGAGGGTCTCTGCCCTGAAGACCAGACCACTGCCATCCACTGGTATTGCTGCTGGTCTGGGCATTGATGTTTATATGTCCTCATGGCAGCTCCCAGGGCCAGGCTGGCCACAATCTTCCTGACATTGATATTGGAACATCAGCTTTCTATTCCTGATAAGTTAATTCCCATGCCCATGCCTCCTTCCCGGGTACTTTTCCAAACCACTGTTAAAAACCTCATCCTTACTTGCCTAGGCAATCTACACTTTAAAGAGCAAAGAGAACATTTTGTTAACCAGTGGTTTGGAGAAGCCTGCTCTAATATTCACAGGGTCTGGTTCAAAAGTACAAATGAAGGTCCATATACTATATGTCTAAATATTTAAAAGTTAAAGCCAACAGATGTTTAATGAAATATGTTCCAACCTATGTTTTTGCCTAGAAAACCAAGTTCAAATTTAGGAGGCATCTTAGCCCTTAGGTCAGTGGTTCTCAACCTTCTGGCCCTTTAATACAGTTCCTCATGTTGTGACCCAACCATAAAATTATTTTCGTTGCTACTTCATAACTGTAATGTTGCTACTGTTATGAATCGTAATGTAAATATCTGATATGCAGGATGGTCTTAGGCGACCCCTGTGAAAGGGTCATTTGACCGCCAAAGGTTGCGACCCACAGGTTGAGAACCACTGCCTTAGGTATATTTCTATCCACAACAAAAACAGCCATTAACCACTAAGCTGTACACCTGAAACCAATACAAAGTAAAATTGGAAGAAAAAAATAAAATTTTATAGGCCCAACCTTTAAAAACAAACAAACAAAAAACCCACAAAGCTACCCTTAATCAAAATCTTGGGAGATGGAATAGTTGACTCTTTGAAGGATGGACAAGGCAGAGAGGCTAATACAGGTCCAATAGGTTCAGTGTCTCTAGCATCCAGACAGTGGTGTTAAGAGGGGTCTCAGACTCAGTGGAAAGGGCCACAGCCAGCAGGTAACTAGAGTCAAATGTCTAACACAGGAGCCCAGGGGAAGGAATTGTCTTCCCCAGGTCTAAGGGCAGGGCTGGGACTGCGGTGGGAGCAGACAGAGGCTCTTGTGCATTAGTAAAAGAATTTGCCTTAGCACAACAGAGAAAATGCAGAAAATACAACACAGTGGAAAATTCACACACGTACAACTCGGGTCAGACAGTTAAAAGCTGCAATCTCGGGAAATTTCCACACAAACAAATAGGCACCTGGGATTTTCAGCTGATATTGGAAGGAAATCAAGTCCTTCACATGGAGCAATTGGGGAGAACTCCATGTATAAAAAGTATACGTGGTGTCAACTGTATGAATAAGAACTCAGGATTTCCTGTGACCTTTTTTAATTAAAGCCCCTGAAATAAGATGCAGACTCTGAGAATGATCAGGATAGGACATGGGGGGAAAGGTTTACTAGATTTTAGGAAAAGAAAAACCCAGACTATCCAAAGTCTGAAATCATGTTCCTGATTACAGACACTGTGATATATTATCATGGTTTACCGAATAGCAAAATCATATATAGTTCTCCTTTCAGAGTCAGGATTCATTCATTCTGAACATATCCCCTTGTTACCCATATGAATCTTCTGAGTTGTATTATTTGTGGATACTAACATCTGCTTAGGAGAGCTAATTGTGCCCATCTCTTCTCACGCCTGACTTCAGTGACTTCATGATGGTGACTTGAAATTGGCCTTGGTGGGAATGTTTATTAACACCATAGAAACTGGCAAACACTACAAATCAGGGTTTTCCTTCCCTGGTAGAGCCTCTTTTTAAATAAATTTACTGACACACAACTGTACCAAGGCCACAAGTGGGTAAAAATATCAGAGCCCAGCCAGCCTGATTCAGTGGTTGGATGTCAACATATGAACTAGGAGGTCAAGGTTTGATTCCTGGTCAGGGCACATAACTGGGTTGAGGACTCGATCCCCAGTGTAGGGCATGCAGGAGGCAGCTGATTAATGATTCTCTCTCATCATTCATATTTCTCTCTCTCCCTCTCCCTTCCTCTCTGAAATCAATAAAAAAAAATGTGTTTTAAACAATGAGATAAATAGCTCTCTTACTCAATGATGCTAATTTCTGGATAGGCTACATGTTTATGACACATGCAAGCGTAATTTATATACTTATATCTCAATTTTCAAATACTGATATTTCTCACTCTTAACCTTTGAAAATAAAATCTAAAGTAAGAGGGAGATATATCTGAGTATTTTAAAATTATCAGTATTTCCTCCCGGATTATTTTATCTAAATTTGATTTATAAAACATGATTTATTGCCCAGAAAGGTAATACAATTTAGTTCTGTGTTTAGGAAAAAGGAAAAACGTATATTTCTGCACCTGGTCAGAAAGTGCTACTTAGCGTTTGAGAATAAATTGAACAGCACAAAGGCATTCTCACATTGATGGTTTTCCTCTGGGGCTTGTTTTCTGAAAATGCCTAAAGCACCCAATCCAAAAAAAAATACCAAAACATGCAGGTGTGTGTGCATTTCCAATGGGAGTCTGTCAGCCCTTCAGCTCCCTTCTGTAAGAAATTAAAAAAACAAAAAAACACAACAAGTTTCCTCCTTCCAGTCTTGCTCCAACATGCCCAGGGCAGACACCGCACACCTGCTCTGCCTTGGTCGCACGTCACTCATCAGCAGCGGGAAGGAAGGCCTTGAGAGGGAACAGGGAAAGGAGGGTCACCCGTCACCTGAAGAGCTGGGCACGGGCTTTGTTGTTTTAGATGTCTGAGGGCATAAAGTTACAAAATCTGGGAAAGTCAGAAGTGCAGGGTGAACTCACTACATGACTCCTTTCCTGGGAGCAAGGATGGGAAGCAGTTTTTATGGCCTGTCAGCTTTAGCACAGTTTGCGGAATACTGAACACACGTGCATGGCTCCATCCTTGTTCTGATTTATCTGCAACATCTGTGGGGAAATCCACAGACGGGGAAGAAATGACTTCAACAACTTCTTTTACCCAAAGTGCTGTTGTATGTTCTCCATATTCTAGTCTACACTTGCTCCAAAAACACATTGGTGAAGTTGAATTGGAAAGTTCCTCATTTGAATTTCCTGTAACAGCTCTGACCTGGCTGGGATTGATTTGGCTAACGAAAAGTAAATATTTTGATGTCTAATGAAATTTAAAAGATTCAATATCTTCTTTAGAGTGTTATATTGTAATCATTAAATTACTGTGGAGGGATTAATAATGACCCTGTTTCTGGCCAGCATGGCTCAATGGGTGAGTGAAGACCTATGAACCAGAAGGTCCTGTTCTAATTCCCAGTCAGGACATATGCCCAGGTTGTGGGCTCGATCCCCAGTGTGGGGTGTGCAAGAGGCAGCCAATCAATGATTCTCTCTCTTCATTGATGTTTCTATCTCTCTCACCTTCTCTCTTCCTCTCTGAAATGAATAAAAACTATTTTAAAAATATAAGGGCCCTTCAATCTGTCCACATTCTGATCTCTGGGAGCAATGAATATGTGATGTTACATGACTCAAAGGACTTTGGAGGTGTGACTAAATTAAGGATCTGAAAACAGGGAGAGTAATCCAGTTATCCAGGTGGGACCAATGCAATCAGAGGGTCCTTCTAAGGAGGAGAGGGGTCAGAGAGATGTAGGTATTGTGCTACTGTTTTTTAAGATAGAGCTGCAAAAGGCAAAGGAATGAATTTTCCCAGAGCCTCTGGAAAACACAGCCTGCTGACATCTTGGTTTTAGCCTAGTGGAAAAGCTGGTGTGGACTTCGATTCTCTCTCTCTGTATGAGAATAAACCACTGACCCACACTGGCTGGGCAGATAATTTGACTTTTTCATGAGTGAACCCTCACATTCTATGGAAATGGATTGTGTCTCTCTCTTCTTTCGCTCTCCCTCTCTCTCTCTCTCTCTCTCTCTGCATGTGTGTGTGTGTGTGTGTGCGCGCGCGTGCACGCGTGCATTTAGCTGAAAGGATCGTGGGAAGCAAAAGACCCATTTTAAGGAAGTTAAGACTATGAGGGGCGGGGATGGGTGACACCTGTAATACTGTCAACAATAAAAAAAAAGACTACAAGGCAAGTCAAAGTTTGATTACTCACACCCCCAAAAAGAGTGGAGGTGCCAATGTGTATGGGGAGGGAACAGCCCTAGAGTCACTGGTTTGTAAGCTGTGAAGAGCGAAGCCGATCAGACACTGGCAGGGCAATGGCCCTGTGAGACCACACAAGTGAGGTACTGCTCACAAATGAGCCAGAGACACAAAGAAGAATCCAGGTTTTTAACTAACTTTTCTCTGATAGAAGGAATCCTAAGACAAAAGGGGGGAAAAAAAGTACCGTAAGTAAGAGACTTACCTTGGAGAGAAAGACGCAGAGCTGGCCTCCTGGGGCAAAGCTGGTTGTTGTTATTACACACGTTGGATGAATGTGGATCCACCTGGAGGAGTGAGCGCCAGTCCCATGTGCAGCCCAGGTGGAACAAGGCATCTCTGATGTTCACTTGCTGTGAAATAAGCAGAAATGAGGCCAAGTCTTAGATGTTCGGTGGCCATTTCTGAAGTCAGCTACCTTGATGGGATTTGGGGAAACCACCCCGATGTGGGGCTGGAGCAGCAGTAATCCTGATCCATCACTTCCTCTTGATTTAGTGAACACAGAGCTGTGCAGAGGTCTCTGGAGATAGTAAGCCTTAGAACTGCGTGATGAGCCAAGCATAATAGCAAAAAGGGCTGAACCCATTTGCACCTGAAGAGGAATTGGTGTGAGACCTGGAGAGAAGCAGGAATTGCTCTCAGCTCTTCAATAAGCACCAATAGGTAGAAACTTTTGTCTAGGTCAGTGGTCGGCAAACTGCAGCTCGCAAGCCACATGCGGCTCTTTGGCCCCTTGAGTGTGACTCTTCCACAAAATACCACGTGCGGGCACGCACGTACAGTGTGATTGAAACTTCATGGCCTATGCGCAGAAGTCAGTATTTTGTGAAAGAGCCACACTCAAGGGGCCAAAGAGCCACATGTGGCTCGCGAGCCGCAGTTTGCTGAGCCGCAGTTTGCCGACCACTGGTCTAGGTGCATAGATGAGTGTCTCCTGATGCCCATTCTTGGAGGCGCTACAGTAATTTTCTCGGCCTCCAACCAATTGCTCCCAACATACTATTCTTCTTTTGCATCAGTGACCAGGGGGCTCCATCCCTTCCTTCCATGTCTACCTCGCTGGTTCTGCTTTTAAAAATTGTGTATGGCAGCAGCATACACCACGACACATTATTCAAGCTGCTCAATTTAGGCGCCAAAGTAGTAGTTTGTATTGTTTCACAGGCCCATTTTAAAATCTAATAAGAGATGTCAGCCCTCCCATACCTCCTAAACAGAAGACTGCATGGATGACCATCATTATACGGCAAATGCCACATGTATTTGCAGGAGTTCATGAACCCCCAAAGGCCATGCATGGAAGCCCGTGTGAAAAAGTCCTCAACTTAAAGGATGGCTTCACCTTTAGGGTTGCCAAGAGCTTTAGAAAGAGAGAGAGAGAGAGGGCGTGCAATGATATGTGTGCCTTTCCCTTTTAGATAGCTTGGATCTCTCTCCGAGCTGTTGAAGAGTTGAAAAGCAAATAAACGTCAACAGTTCTGAATCCCAACATTGTTTAATGACAACCTTCCCATGTTTGCCAACTTGCTGCTTAACAACAATCCTGTTGACACTGTAAAAAGCTTTCCAGGTCCTCCCAGGTAAATAACCCACTCCTACCGATCTCTGGCCGCCCAGCTGAATTCTTTCATACACAGAGAGCATGAAGATGAGTCATTCTCTGCCAAATGTACCTTGACATGGTATAGATTTTACTTCTTCATGAGTTCTTTTCGTTTACTAACCTCAGCGAAGACAGTTATAAGAAAGCATCAACTTACAGGGAAACCGTATAATTAAAATGAAATTAGTTAAGTTCCCATATCTGTGAAAATCGTAAATATCTAACTTTTCTGAACCATTCTATTTTGTGTTCGGATATGGTTAGCACCTGACTCTTTGGACAGGTGAAAATATTTTTAAAAATTTGTCATTTGGTGCTGAAATCTCACCGAGACGTGGTAGGTTTCCTGAGGGGAAAAAAAGAGCCACTGAGAGTCAAAGGAGGCAGAACTTTTGATGTAGAAAAGGCCAATTCGGAGTGGACGGCAGATAAATAGCATTGTGCCCTTGCTGGCTCTACTGCAAAGGTAATTTAATCACTTAATTTGATCCTCTCAGTACAACCTGGCAAGCAGCCTGAGGCAGGAGCAGAGAGCAAAGGCAGGGAAGCAGGGGGGGTGGGGCGCGGAATGTGTTGGGCTGGCTAACCAGGCCCTTCCCTAACAGCCAAGAAGGAAATGGATTACCTGTGGCTGTGACTAAGAGACCTGCGGCCAACAAGACCAGTTGCCCACATAGAATTCTGCCAAGAAGTATAAGAATAGTTCCAGCTTTCACGGTGGTTTTACTCAAGTTTGGAAACAGGTGGAAATGCCTGAGAAAGTCAGGTGATAGTTTTAACTATAAATGGCAAAAGAAAATAGAAATATTTCCCCAAAGTCATACGTAAGTTGCTAGAAACAACCTTAAATGCCAGAGCTCAGAGTGGAGCTAGACAGATCATCAAGGGCAGGTTCCCAAGATAAGGTACGGGGAGCTTGGATTGGGATGTTGTATAATGAAATTTGGAGGAAAAGGCATGTTAGATATAATTGGATCCCCCTTGACCCTCCTGTTTTATATATGAGGGGCTTCGCAGAGCTCCCACGCCATTAAATGAGTTACCTAGGGTCCTATCGTTAGTGGCAAACCAAGTAGGCTCCAGAGTCCTTAAGGACTGGTTCAGGGACCCTGGAAATGGGGAAATGGGTGCAAGAGGTAAGACAATGGAAACCTTGCTGTTGGTTAACAACTGAAGAAGTTACAGATGAGTAAGAAGACATCAATTGTAATTAGGTGTTAGCAAAATTTAGAATTTTTGTTTTTAGTGCCTTTTCCCCCCATGGTTCTTTAAAACATATTTTTAGGGAGTTGGGAAACTTCTTTTTGAAAACCATATTCTAATCACTCTTTCTGTAAGAAAGCCAAAAGCAATCGTTTTAGTGAAGGGTGTTTACCACTACAAATGTTAAGAAAGTGACATGATCTATTTGTTCCTCCTATTTAAATAGAAAGTTCTTAGAAATGTCACTCAACGATTTGACCATATTGTGAATGGTTTAAAATGAAGATTTCTAATTACTTCTATCTATAAATTGAGAACAAACTTTGAGCTAGGCAGCATTATTAGATTCTAATATTGCCATGAACTTTAAGGAGCTGAAGGTCTATAAATGTGCAGTAAAAAACAAGGACACCTTGACTTTATTGTTAATATATTTTAAACACGCTTCTAGAACCTTCTTCACAGCTTTTTAATATCATACCACACAAAAGTATGAAAAAAAAAACGCTAGTAATTTTCTGTGGCTTAAGAACCTTCATCACTTGCAATTATTATTACTGTATTACTGAATCAGGAAATATTGACCAAAAGTTTCTTTTCTATACTTGCAAAATTTACCTTAAATAATTATCTCAGATGCCATTTTCTTGAAAATTATAAAAGCTTAGCACTATGACTTTTGTTTTTGGTGCTCTGGATACAGAAAGAGTGATTAAGATGTATTTTTAAAAAAGGATTCTAACTCAATAAAAAGCTAAAGAACCATAAAATTATTTCTAAAACATGGTTACAATGTGGTGCTGATTTCACTAATTTGTAGCTTGACATGTTATCTACAGGTGGTTTTTCTTAGCCGCGGATTAAAACACATAAGCACTTGGCCATCCATGTAATTATGCAAGGCCCCGATAGAATTCGCTGGAGCCCAAAGATATAAGGGCCTATTAGGTGACTGAGAAAAGAATGAGTGAAAGAAGTGAAACCTGTTCTTCTTATCATCATCATTTTATGAGAGACATTTAGTTTTGCATGACTATTGAAGTATTTTAACAATAAAAGTAAACTACTTGAAAATAAGCCAGCGACCGTACCTAAAAAGCATTTTGACACAAAGAGAAAAATATCTGAAGGATGTTGAATTCCTCTAGTGAGGAATATGAGAAATGGCAAGTGTTATGCCAGTATAATTTGTATTACTCTTAATCACCGAAGCCCATAGGCTAAAACCTTATCCAAGCACGATCTTCGTAAGAGTTGGAATGTAAAGAAATACCAGTGGAATCCTTCTAAGCTGTAAACTCAAAACTTCGAGTATTTTCAGAGAACAGCATAGCACACTACATCACTTAATTTTTAGAAATATCCCAAGTAGGATATTCTATAAAGTTTGCAATGGGAGCGTAGAGAGAGAGGAAGGTGGGCGGTGGAGTTAAGGACGAGGAGAGTAGTTATTTAAGGACTAGGCCCTGTTTCCTAAGCATGAAAAGGCAACAGCAATGACCAAGTCAGTGATGAATTTGTTCTGCCAGGGTTTAGGAACAAACTGATGAAGTTCCAAGCACAGTGACTCTGCATATCACTCCCAACCCCAAGAAACTGCCCCGGCCAAGTGGCTCAACTATCTTTCCAGTTGAATGATCAGAAATTAAGTATTAATCAGAGCACTAACTTACCCTCCAGAGAACTTCCAAATTACTCATGGTATTTAATCCATTTCAATTCCAAAAAATGCGAAGAAGCCAGGAAAGAATCAGCGTTCACCTTCAGTTGCTGGCCCTTGGAACTTGCTCAAGTCAACCTACAAATGCCAAGACCTTTTCTTTTGTCATCCTTCTTTTAAAAAATCGTATGACTCTGCACCAATCCTCTGGACACAGATTGAGTCTCTCGAAATTAACACAAGTATTTAGGATTTTTGTTTAACTGGTTAATGACATCACATTTCTTGCATACATTAGAGTCTTATACCTTAAAGGCTTCTCTGAGTCTCCTGCTAATGTGGCCACACCAGCTGCAGGTCTGTTCTCTTCTGCTGTTATGTACTTGTTCTTCTTGATGACAAATGGTCTAATTGCATTTATTTCCGTAGTACCTAAAAAAGGGGCAAACCCACTCAGGGTTTAAAATATAAATTTTAATAGAAATCTCAGTAATCTCCAGGTATTAATAACCTTAACATTTTATTCAGGTAATACAATGAGTAATACCCACTATAATTCCCTTAGTGCTATGAATAATTTCTTTTTCTAATTACAAAATGAAGAAATAGTACACATTTATAATACAACGTGGATTCAAGATTAGGACAAGAGTGCTAACATTATTTCATTGCAAACACACAGACCCATAAAGAAAATAGTTTTTTGAAAGAAAGGAAGGAGTGAGAGAGGAAAAGATTTCCAGTAAAGTTACATAAATGTAATCTTGAATATCACTTTTGTGAGGAAACAGTAATGTAAAAACAGTAATGATAAAAGATGTGTCATTCAAAATCAATCTCAATTTTACAAAAATCATTTATAAAAAATTTTATACTCATTTATAAAAATCATTTGGGATAGTTGAGAAAGCTCAGATGGAAGAGAGTAGTAGCTGAGTTGAGCATTCACTCATTCACTTATTCATTCCTTCAATCAATCAATCAATCAATCAATCAATCAGTACTAACTAAACAAAGAGGAAGGCCCTTGAAGGGAAGAGTTTCCTTTCCCTTTCGTAGACTTAAACCTCCAAATCTAAGACTAGACCTCTAAAATGTTTAGGTACCCACCTAACTAGACAAACCTTTATGCAAACACACTGCTGCCTAAACACACTGTGTATGTTTCTGTGTTCTGTGTGTGTTTCGGGGTTCCCATGCATACTGTTGTTGTTGAGGCACAGAGTGGAACTGTTATCTGTACATGCATAAGCTGAAAGCATTAGGCCAGTTCCTCTGAAATGCAGCCAACTCTCAGTACGTTTATTAGTTCATTAATTTATTCAATATTTATTTCCTTCAAAGTATTTGCTGTGAACCTACCATATCCAAGCATTGCCCTTAACACAGCTATTCTCCTTTCAAAAAGCTATCAGGCTGGAAAATGAGTTGCTGTATATCTACAGAGGAAATAACTCGGATATATCTACATTTATTTTACTAATATCAAAATGATAACTTGTAAACATAAATAAATAAAAATGAAAAATGAAAAGCTACCAGCAAAGGCTGTCCATTCTAATTTCAAAATATACCTGGAGTTGACCATTTCTTATCATCCCCCCTGCCCTTAATCTGGTTCAAATGATCAACTCTTTCTTGAACAACTGGAGTAACTTTGAACTGGTTTCTCAGCTTCCACCTTCCTTCCTAAATTATTTTATCCAGAGTGGTCCCTTTAAATTGTGACCCATTGTCATGGTACCTCTTTGCTCAAGACCCTGCAATCATCCTCCATCTCTTTCAGAGTAAAGCTTAAGACCTAGCACAACCCATCAGGCCTGGCCCCACACTACCCCTTACACCTCCTCTTTCCTCGCTTTGCTCTGCTCCAGACACTTTGATGTCTTCCAAAGGCTTAGGTGCTATCCTGCTCTTGCTAGTTTGTCTTTCCACAAATATCAGGAAGGCCCGCCCCTTCCTTTCCTTCAGGTCTCTTATCAATCCGGCCTTCCTTCCCTGATCACCATGTGGAGATGGCATCCATTTCCCTGCTAACAGTACACTCTGTTTCTTCCTTCACTTCACTTGTCTTCCTTGGCCTTATCACCACCTGATTGTTATCTAGTTATTTGTCTTTCTCCTCCAGATCAGGGACATTTTGTTCGGGCTGCATCCCTGGGGCCTGGAACAGTATCTGGCACACAGTGGGAGCTCAGTACACAGTGAATGAATGAGTAAAATAACTAATGTGTCACTTTCTAAGGATGACTTTGTCAGAACCCTCATTCGAGTGACTGGATTTCCCACTGCAAATGGATTTGCATTTATTTTCTGGATCTGAAACATTGCGAGATTGGGTTAAAGGGGCTTGCTTCTTTTTTTTTTCCTATGATATTTTCCTCCTGAGATTTGGGTACTGTTTCTGTTACTCACTTGTTCAGAGCCAATCAATGTCACCCTTTAGTCTGCCAAAGTGGTTGCCAAGTGATGATGAGGCGTTTCATCCCTCCAGGAGCCTCAAGCACCGCCTGTGCAGCATGTACAGTTGCTGCTGGCTATGAGTGAAAATCTGAGAAAATCTCCTACCAGGGAGCTCAGACAAGGAACATTCAGACTCTGGGTCAGAGCAGAGAGCTTGTCAAGTCTTTCCTTCAGTACTCGTGCCGGTTTATAGTGCTCATGAAAGCGCAGTGCCCCGGAGAGTTCCGATCATGCTGAGGCACTAAAGGATCCCCACAGAGCTCCCACCAGCACTCTGCAGAGAGAGAGAGATCTAGGTCTCTCTGGTGACGAAGCTTATCATATACTTTTATAACTTAATTTCTAATAAAATGTTATTTGAACCAAGAGAAAAATCCCTTGTGGGTTTTAGCGTTAGAACTGGGGCAGTAAAGAAATCAGCTTTTTCTCATTAAGGTGACATTTCTTTTTCATATGGTAGAAGCGATATAGTGATTTTTAGCAATGTGGTGGTATTGGTCTGCTGGGCTGCTATGACACAATACCGTAGACCTGGTGGTGTCAGTAGGAGAAATTTAATTCTCTGCAGCCTGGGAAGTCCAAGATCGAGGATCCCACAGATTCCTTTCCTGGGGAGAGCCTGCTTCCCGATTTCCGGCTGTGTGCTCAGATGGCCTTCTCCCGGGACATGCCTTGGAGAGAACAAAAAAAAGAGCAGCTGTCTTCCTCTTCTTAAAAGGCCACTAATCTCATCATGAGGGTCCCACACTCATGGCCAAATCTAAACCTAGACTTGTATTTCCCAAAGGCCCTACTTCCAAACATCATTACATTAGGGGTTAGGGCTTCAACATACTATTTGAAGAGCAGAACGTGCAAACATTCAGCCCTTAACAGTGGACTCAAGTCTTGGTTGAGATAATTACTGAGTGTATGTAGGTGAGTTACTCCACTTTTCTAAGCCTCAGTTTTTGAAACCTGTAAAATGGACAGTCAATCCCTTCACTGAAGTCCTATTGGTACTTAGCAAATAATTTCCATGGAGCAAGTTTTAGCTGGTAGCTGTCATTTTTATCTTTTAAATGCCTCCCTTTCCCTTATATAATCACTAAAAATATTCAGGAAGGTATTCTACTTATAATGAAACATGGCATACTTTTTATTTCTAATTTATAGTGTATTAACATGTAAAATGTATTATCCCTCAAATGGAAAATGGCTTTATAGGTTCCTAAGCTCTTATTTTAAGAAGCCAATTTTTATATTATGTAAGAACTTTATCAAATATTATTTTACAAATATAAAATAGTATTAAATTGTAAAAGTTCAACTGTATAATTACACATAAATACTATAGCTTATTTATAATTTAATGTGAAAGTAGAAAGTGAACATTTGCTCACTAATATATATATTATTTTTCTTTTATTTATAGGAAGAGTTCTAAGCATCCTA
>NW_006383015.1:3965478-3968065 GCF_000327345.1 Myotis davidii | reverse complement strand
TTCTAAGCATCCTATATAATAAAAGCCTAATATGCAAATTGTCCTGTCGGGCAGTCATTCTACCAGAAGACCAGGAGTTTGACCACTCGCTATAACCCTGCGCCACAGGGGCTGGCACAGAAGATAGCAGTGGGTGGCAGTGGAGTTGCTGTCAGCTCTTATGGGCCCCAACAAGAGCTAGACTGCGGTGAGATGGTGGAGTAGGTGAGCAGGTGGCGCCAGGCAGACAGCGACCATGACAGCGGTGTAAAGGAATCACTGCACCGTGCAGGTGGGATGGTGGAGCAGGTGAGGCGGTGGTGCCAGGCCAAGGCAGGGTGCCAGGTGAGGCTGCGGGACTGTGAGGCTGCAGGCGTGAGCTGGGGCTGTGAGGCTGGGGGCTTGAGTTGGGACCCAATCTCCGCAGGCCACCCAGAGGGACCTCACCTGTGCATGAATTTGTGCACCGGGCCTCTAGTGTAAGACAGATTTAAGAAATTTGAACTCCTCTTCACTCCTATATCTATGTAAACTTTAACATAAACTAAAATGTTAACATTTCAGTTTTTTAGATATTAGTTTATATTTTTAATATTATTGCTTTGTTCATCTACCTGACTTCTATAATTTCTAGTGCAGACAATAAGAGATGATTACCTACTGTACATTCTGTTATCCAGAGTGGTCTCTGTAAGCTGTCAATCATTGTTATGTCACTCTTTTACTGTAATGTCCACTGCCTGCCAAGATTCAGCTATGCATTAATTGAGTCAATATTTATTAAGTGTCTGCTGTGTACCAGGCACTGTTCTAGGTGGTGGACATATAGAAGTGAATAATACAGGTAGTGTCTTTCTCCTGAAGACAATTAAATCCCAGTTTAGAATTTAAAAAAGTAATAATAATAATAAGCAAATAAACAACCAGGGAAATTTCAAAATTTTAAAAGTGCTAGAAAAGGCTGAAAAATAAGGAATAAGGGTAGTGTATGTTCCTCTACATTACTGCTCCGTGGAAGTCTCCCGGGGTGATGCCATCTGAGCAAAACCCTGAAATTCGAACTGACGTAACCAGCCAGGTAAAGTAAGCCAAGGGAAAACATTGTGTTTAGAGGAGAGAGCAAGCCTAAGGCCCCTGAGCAGGTAAGAGTTTAGCATGTTCAAGGACCAGTGGACCAGTAGGGCCGGAGGCATAATGAATAAACACATCTGGAAGGAGGTGGTGGGTGAGGTAGGCAGGGACCAGATCCTATAGTGCTAGTATAGTCCAAAGGAGTATGTTTAGACTTTATTCTAAATTCAGTCAGAAGCCAAAGAAGATTTTAAGGAAGGGATGACATAATTTTACTACATATTAAAACAGTATACTTGGCAATTGTATGCTTAATCCTCTGCAGAAGCGAACAAAAATCTAGGAATCCAGGTTGGTGGCTATTTCCATAACCCAGGCTAGAGCTAGTGTGGTTTATATGAAGGAGGTGGTAGTAAAGATTAAGAGAATGGGGCACATCATAGACTCTTAGATATTCAACTTGAGCAAATGAAAAGAAAAAGTGGAATGGGAAGCCTAGTATAAGATGAAGCATTATCAAGAATTCTATTTTTGAAAGTTAAACTTTATTATATGTTACACTATACAAGGTGAAATCTCAAATACACTGTTGGATATGGGTCAAGGCTAAAGACACATTCAGGAGCTAATGGCACCTAGTTGAATGTAAATTCATTGGGCTAAGAGGAAATATAACCTTCAACATTGAGAGGTCTCATTTACAAGAAGAAGCCAGCAAAGAATAATAGAAATTGTCAGAAATGGAAGAAAAACCAAAGAATGTGTAATTGAATAATAACAATGATGATTAGCAATTACTGTGTCAAGTACTGCTTTAATTGCCTTAAACTAACTTAATTCTTACCATTTCAAGAGCAAGGTGCTGTTGTTATACTATTTTATAGGCAGGGAAACTGAGGCACAGTGAATTAAACATTTTGCCCAAGTTCAACATTGCTCTCTGATTTGCAAAAGAAAAGTAGCTTTTCTATCCCTTTCCAAAAAAAAAAAAAAAAAAAAAAGATGTCAAACTTTACTGAGAGACAAAATACAATGACAGGAAAATAGTCATTGTATTTGTAACATGGAGATGGGTTGTTTCAGTAGAGATAGCTTTTTCAGGGTAACATGGTAATAAAAGATAGATAGATAGGGATTAACAAGTAAGCAGAAAGTAGGAAGTGGAAACTATAGCCTTACACAACTCTTGGGTGCAGTTCTATTACAGAGCAGAACAAAGACATGGGGCTATAGCAAGAGAGGGATTTGGGACTCAAGAGAGGTTTGTTAGATATGGTGTCTGGGACCTATGAACCTGGAGGTCACAGTTCAATTCCTGGTCAGAGCACATGCCCAGGTTGCAGGCTCAATCCCCAAGGAGAGTGGCATGCAGGAGGCAGCTGATCAATGATTCTCTCTCATCATTGTTTTCTCTCTCTCTCTCTCTCTCACTCCCTCCCCTCCTCTCTGAAATCAATAAAAATATATTTAAAAAAAGAAATAGGCAAATGACTCAAGTAGACATTTTTCCAAAAAAAAAAAAAAAAGAAAAAAGGGC
>NW_006383015.1:3961551-3965420 GCF_000327345.1 Myotis davidii | reverse complement strand
AAAAAAAAAAAAAAAGCATAAATGGCCAATAGGCACATGAAAATATGTTTATCAAGAGGGCTATGTAAATGAAAACCACAATGAGGTATCACCTCACACCTGTTAGGATGCCTATATTTTTTAAAGTGTTGCGGAGAAATTTGAACACTTACGTACTGTTGGTGGGAATATAAAAATGGTTCAGCCACTCTGGAAAAACAATATGGAGATTCCTGAAAAATAAAAGAGTAAAACAGAATTACCATGTGATCCTGATGGGAAAACATAAAAATAGATTTTTGGGAGGGGGCTAGCAATCTGACTCTGTACCTAGTTAATCAGTATCCCTAATGCATATTCTTGCTAGCTGATAATCAACTCACTGCCCCTTCCTTAATTATCTGGTCTTGCAAGACCTATTTACCTAAATACATTTTCAGAGGACATAAATCATGAACAATACACAACCCCCAGAGGGGGTTATCAGTGCTGTTGTCAAGCCAGGCCTTTAGGTGTGGTCTCATGTCCTCCATCCCAACACACAGGGCTTTTTGCAAAGCCCGTGAAAGGTCCAGAAGTCTGATCCATTTTTGGGGGACAAAGAAACCAAAGGGTATAAATAAAAAGCTTCCTCCATATTGGCTTGCTCAGGATTTGGAAACAGGCTCTCCTGAGTATGATACTAGTACATCTGGAAACAAATGGTTTTTTTTCCTATATCTCTGAGTACTCCTGTGTGTACCATATTTTCTGGTCGCCTGGTAAATTCTGTAATAATCCAGTAATTCTACTTCTGGATAGTTATTTAACATAATTGACATATGCAGCATATTTCCGGTATTCAAGATGTAGTAACCACCTACAGATGACTGGGTAAAGGAAAGGTGGCATATGCATAAAATAGAATATTATTCAGCCTTAAAGAAGGCAATTCTGCCATATGGGACAACACAAGCTTTGATGACATTATGCTAAGTGAAATAAGCTAGTCATAGAAGGACACATACTTATGATTCCACTTATATGAAGACTAGAGGCCCAGGGCATGAAAATTCATGCACTGGGGGAGGGGGGCCTCAGCCTGGCCTGCCTCCTCTCATAGTCCAGGAGGTTTCAGGGAATGTCCTATGGACAGGTTAAGTGGGGAGCGGGTCTAAGCCACAGTTTGGCCTCCCTCTGCGGGAGGTGACTGGGCCAATCAGGGGAAGGCGCCACCCCCATCACCCCGCTGTTACTACCACTGCCAGCCACCGCAGCTGCCTTCCCTCGGCCCTCACAGCTGCTGTGGCTTTTTCCATAAGGATGTTGGAAGATGTCCTGTCTGTCTGGTCTAATGAGCATATTACCCTTTTATTAGTATGGATTACAAAATAGTCAAACTCATAGAAGCAGGGATGAGAATGGTGGTGGCCAGCGGCTGGAGGAGGGGGAAATAGTGAGTTGCTATTTAAAGGATATAAAGTGTCAGTTATACAAGATGAATATGTTCTGGAGAGCTATACAGTATAATAGCTATAGTGAACAATACTGTACTGTACAGTTAAAATGTTGTTAAGAGAGTAGAACTCATGTTTAGGTTTAAAAAGGGGTAAAAAAAAATCTGGATTTTCTTGAGCAAAAAAAGCGAACATTTCTAAATCAGGATTCATCAGTTTGGGCCACCTGATTTGCATGGCCTAGTATATATGCAAAAAATATAGATAAATCCTACAACAGAATCTGAAATAGAGCGTGCCTACAAATTTAACTCTGTCCCATCTCAAAAGTTAGGCCAAATTATATAATCAAATACTAACTTAAAGTTCCTTGTGAATATTGAATTTTATCCAAGGAGTTCAAAGCACTTGGTAAATAAATAAATGTTATTAACACTTGTTGCTTACTATGTCCATGAAATGGGATATAAAGATGCAAATTAAAATCTTGGTTTGCAAGACACAAAAGCAAATCGTGTAAGAACTCACTGAGCTAAACTATGTTTTAATAAATCTAGAAATGATGGTACTGAAATAATGATAAAGCAGTCATCAAACATGAATCAAAAATATTGAGAGACTAACTCTGTGCAAAACACTAGTCATTGCCTGCTCAGTTGCATACAGGATCAGGTGCATAGGTTGCAAAAACGGTTTTTGGAGATTTGAGCTATGTGTGTTTTCATTGGGCTGAAAGACTAAAATCCTTGATTGATTGATGTTATGAAATACACACACACACACACCAAAATTTTAAATCCTCAGAGATTACCAAAACAAGATTTTTCTATAGTAGATCAAAGTATATACACATTTTTAAGTCAGCACAGCACTTGTGAAACAAGACTAATATATTCTTTCTCAGGGGTAATGGGCTTCTCATTAGAAGAAGAATAATTCCTGAGATATCAATTGTTTGGGGATTCTTGGTGAAAATCATTCTAGTAATCTGAGCGGCATTAAGCCAATAATACAGCAAGCATACAAAAATGTTCACAGCTACTCTCTGTTCCCTGGGAATTTAGATGGGCAATCCCATATGGTTAAAAGTACTTGTTATGCATGGCAGAGGATGATTCCAAAACAATAGAAATCACTAAGGAATAGTAAGACGGAGTTAAAAATGAAGGGAACCTTGCTTTTCTGATGAAAAGAGAGCTGCAGGCAATTGTGGCCAGTGGCTGCCAATGCCATGTCCTCTTCACATCATCTTAGATGCTAATTTTGTGCAAGAACCTGACTATGGAAGGATTTAGTTTATTCAACTACTTGTTTCATCACAATAATAATCTCAGCGAAGACATCTGACTTCTCACTCTCTTTGCTGCCTCATATTATTCAGCTGCTACAGGATGATCTGTATGGGAATGACTGGGAATAGTTTGAGTGGAAAGAGAGCAAGGATGAAAATCTCTTGGGTGGCACGGTTGCAGGTACAAGCTGTTGCCTCCATGCCCCTTAGGGGAAAATGACATTGCACATAGCAGAAACAGCAGCACACCCCTCTCACTACCTTGCATTTGTGAAGGAATTTCTTTTTGGGGAAGTACAGGGTGTTGGGCACTACGTCAGCTTCTAAGCAATGCTATGGGTGCTTCGTTTTCATGAGGACCCTGAAAAGTAAGACAAAATAAGTCTCAGACTCATAACCTGGGAACAATAACTTCGGGAGCAAAGTTGATTTTGTGCACTCAGGCAATGGGATTAAATGAACGCCACAAACTCTTCTCTTTGTGAAAGCTAAACTTCTCCTGGCTGAACAGAACAGCCACAATTACTCAAAATTCCTGAAATAGGCCAACCATTTGTCCAGAGGGTAAAGAAATCCTGACTGACTGGCTCCCACTCGAAACCAGTGTCAGGTTCCTGACCTTATGAACTCCCAGATGGAAAAGGAGGAGCTGTTCTCCATAACCTCTCTCTCTCTCTCTCTCTCTCATTAAAGCAGGTAATGTGGTGGTTTGTATTGTCATTCACTGATTATCTCTCAGACAGAATTGAATTGTTATATTTTGTTATGGACTTTCATTTTTTGTAGATTGGATAATATTTTTTAGTTTCCTTTTCTTAAAATGAAAGGAAATATTTTTTCATTTACAGTGGGTGTTGCTGGTAGATGAGCATGTCCATGACTATAGTTGCGCTCTAATAGTTCACTTTTAAGAAGCCATTATTGTGTGCTTTGTGATCTACTGCCTTTTTTTTCTCTAAGTGTTTTCTGAGTGGGACTGGTGACAATAGGTCTCAGAAATCTGGAGAAAAGTGAGGAATGAGGCTTCACTGTCTAAAGCAGTGACTCTTAGAATGTGGGATTTTTTTTTTTAACAGGAGAAAATTAAAGTTTAATACATGTGCATGTGGAATTTACATAGGCATGAAACATTGAGTATATAAGACATTTTTAGACTAAAGAGA
>NW_006383015.1:3947424-3961409 GCF_000327345.1 Myotis davidii | reverse complement strand
CAACTCAAAAACAATGAGACCTGGGGTACCTAGTAAAAATAATTACTAATTTAATTCAAATCAGGCTCAGATGACATTTTTAGTTCTTCTTCCTGAACCAGGTTTCTCTGTCTAAATCTCTTGGGCAGGAAAAGGTGGGAGGGTCAAAGGTTGTGGATGTCACAGGTTTCCTTGAAAACTTGGTAAAAAACTAAGAAGGTACATTAGAGAGAAAAAAATGTTTATATGCTCACAAAAAAATCCTATATAATAAAAGGCTAATATGCAAATCAACCAAATGGTGGAACGAATGGTTGCTATGGTGCACACTGACCATCAGGGGGCAGACACTCAATGCAGGAGCTTACCCCTGGTGGTCAATGTGCTCCCACAGGGCACGCACTGCTCAGCCAGAAGCCGGGCTCATGGCTGGCAAGAGCAGCAGCGGTGACGGGAGCCTCTCCCACCTCTGTGGCAGCACTAAGGATGTCTGCTGAGGGCTCCTGGACTGTGAGAGGGTGCAGGCTGGGCTGAGGGACCCCTCCCCTGAGTGCAGGAATTTCGTGCACCAGGCCTCTAATATTATATAGAATCTCGGGAACTTCAGAATCCTGCTAACATGCACAATGGCCCCTCACCCAAAAGTTTATGAATATTAGATAAGTCCTGTATAATGAGAGGGTATGAATATTACTGAGTTTTGGAAGAATTTGCATGCGCCACTATATCTCAGCCTATGGCTGAAGTCTTTAGGGCTTCTCTGTTAGCCCCATTGCTCTGAGCTCTACTATAAAAATAAAATACAGGTCCGTCTTCAATAGCAAGAACTGGATTCTTCATAAGTGCTGGTCATGAAGCAAATGGCAAATGTCCGACCCTATCTTCCCCTAAAAGTTGAGTTTTTAAAATTTCAACCACAGACCACACATTGCATAGCTCACTTGGAGCACTCAGGGATTCACTTATGAGAAAGATGTACAAGATTTCAAAACTGGCTCTAGCTGGGTGGTTTTGCAGTTGCCTATATGAAATGATCTGTCAATTTTAGCTTTGATCTTAGAAAACACATAGCCACTTCTTGATATATTCTTCATAATAAGCAGCTTGGATAGTACTCCTACTCCTGAATTCAAACTTTAAAAGTATCTGGAGAAAGAACAAGCCTCTCTCTTCTTGAGACATTTCCTCCAGGGCAGGCCGAAGGTATACTGGGAAAAGCGAAGAGGGAAAGCTTGTCATCTTTCTATCCATAGTATCCTGAGCTGTCAATTCAGCAGCTTTCACAAGAACTAAACCAATTTTAAAAAGAGAGAGAGAACTTGAAAGTGTTGTACCATTAGCTATTCTGATTCTAGTCCATACCAGGAAGCAAAGGTTCTTATTATACCTTGTTCTATTTTTGATCTAATCCGTATCAACAGCCTGAAGTCTCAGCATGGTAATGCTGGGGAATTTCTTTGATGATAATTGGAAAGTTCACTGCCATGCCCCTTAAGTTAAACAATCTGACTGTCACTGGGAGTGTCACTTGGGCTATAAAGAGCCAGGGATAAGAAAAATGGGCATCTGAAATCAATGTGGGGTACAGGAGTCAGTGTGGGGGTACAGGAGTCAATGAAGAGGCTACAGGAGTCAATGTGGGCGCTACAGGAGTCAATGTGGGATTACAGGAGTCAATGTGGGGGTTACAGGAGTCAGTGTGGGGGTTACAGGAGTCAATGTGTGGGGTACAGGAGTCAATATGTGGTTACAGGAGTCAGTGTGGGGGTTACAGGAGTCAATGTGGGGGTTACAGGAGTCAGTGTGGGGGTTACAGGAGTCAATGTGTGGGGTACAGGAGTCAATATGTGGTTACAGGAGTCAGTGTGGGGGTTACAGGAGTCAATGTGGGGGTTACAGGAGTCAGTGTGGGGGTTACAGGAGTCAATGTGTGGGGTACAGGAGTCAATATGTGGTTACAGGAGTCAGTGTGGGGGTTACAGGAGTCAATGTGGGGGTTACAGGAGTCAGTGTGGGGGTTACAGGAGTCAATGTGTGGGGTACAGGAGTCAATATGTGGTTACAGGAGTCAGTGTGGGGGTTACAGGAGTCAATGTGGGGGTTACAGGAGTCAGTGTGGGGGTTACAGGAGTCAATGTGTGGGGTACAGGAGTCAATATGTGGTTACAGGAGTCAGTGTGGGGGTTACAGGAGTCAATGTGGGGGTTACAGGAGTCAGTGTGGGGGTTACAGGAGTCAATGTGTGGGGTACAGGAGTCAATATGTGGTTACAGGAGTCAGTGTGGGGGTTACAGGAGTCAATGTGGGGGTTACAGGAGTCAGTGTGGGGGTTACAGGAGTCAATGTGTGGGGTACAGGAGTCAATATGTGGTTACAGGAGTCAGTGTGGGGGTTACAGGAGTCAATGTGGGGGTTACAGGAGTCAGTGTGGGGGTTACAGGAGTCAATGTGTGGGGTACAGGAGTCAATATGTGGTTACAGGAGTCAGTGTGGGGGTTACAGGAGTCAATGTGGGGGTTACAGGAGTCAGTGTGGGGGTTACAGGAGTCAATGTGTGGGGTACAGGAGTCAATATGTGGTTACAGGAGTCAGTGTGGGGGTTACAGGAGTCAATGTGGGGGTTACAGGAGTCAGTGTGGGGGTTACAGGAGTCAATGTGTGGGGTACAGGAGTCAATATGTGGTTACAGGAGTCAGTGTGGGGGTTACAGGAGTCAATGTGGGGGTTACAGGAGTCAGTGTGGGGGTTACAGGAGTCAATGTGTGGGGTACAGGAGTCAATATGTGGTTACAGGAGTCAGTGTGGGGGTTACAGGAGTCAATGTGGGGGTTACAGGAGTCAGTGTGGGGGTTACAGGAGTCAATGTGTGGGGTACAGGAGTCAATATGTGGTTACAGGAGTCAGTGTGGGGGTTACAGGAGTCAATGTGGGGGTTACAGGAGTCAGTGTGGGGGTTACAGGAGTCAATGTGTGGGGTACAGGAGTCAATATGTGGTTACAGGAGTCAGTGTGGGGGTTACAGGAGTCAATGTGGGGGTTACAGGAGTCAGTGTGGGGGTTACAGGAGTCAATGTGTGGGGTACAGGAGTCAATATGTGGTTACAGGAGTCAGTGTGGGGGTTACAGGAGTCAATGTGGGGGTTACAGGAGTCAGTGTGGGGGTTACAGGAGTCAATGTGTGGGGTACAGGAGTCAATATGTGGTTACAGGAGTCAGTGTGGGGGTTACAGGAGTCAATGTGGGGGTTACAGGAGTCAGTGTGGGGGTTACAGGAGTCAATGTGTGGGGTACAGGAGTCAATATGTGGTTACAGGAGTCAGTGTGGGGGTTACAGGAGTCAATGTGGGGGTTACAGGAGTCAGTGTGGGGGTTACAGGAGTCAATGTGTGGGGTACAGGAGTCAATATGTGGTTACAGGAGTCAGTGTGGGGGTTACAGGAGTCAATGTGGGGGTTACAGGAGTCAGTGTGGGGGTTACAGGAGTCAATGTGTGGGGTACAGGAGTCAATATGTGGTTACAGGAGTCAGTGTGGGGGTTACAGGAGTCAATGTGGGGGTTACAGGAGTCAGTGTGGGGGTTACAGGAGTCAATGTGTGGGGTACAGGAGTCAATATGTGGTTACAGGAGTCAGTGTGGGGGTTACAGGAGTCAATGTGGGGGTTACAGGAGTCAGTGTGGGGGTTACAGGAGTCAATGTGTGGGGTACAGGAGTCAATATGTGGTTACAGGAGTCAGTGTGGGGGTTACAGGAGTCAATGTGGGGGTTACAGGAGTCAGTGTGGGGGTTACAGGAGTCAATGTGTGGGGTACAGGAGTCAATATGTGGTTACAGGAGTCAGTGTGGGGGTTACAGGAGTCAATGTGGGGGTTACAGGAGTCAGTGTGGGGGTTACAGGAGTCAATGTGTGGGGTACAGGAGTCAATATGTGGTTACAGGAGTCAGTGTGGGGGTTACAGGAGTCAATGTGGGGGTTACAGGAGTCAGTGTGGGGGTTACAGGAGTCAATGTGTGGGGTACAGGAGTCAATATGTGGTTACAGGAGTCAGTGTGGGGGTTACAGGAGTCAATGTGGGGGTTACAGGAGTCAGTGTGGGGGTTACAGGAGTCAATGTGTGGGGTACAGGAGTCAATATGTGGTTACAGGAGTCAGTGTGGGGGTTACAGGAGTCAATGTGGGGGTTACAGGAGTCAGTGTGGGGGTTACAGGAGTCAATGTGTGGGGTACAGGAGTCAATATGTGGTTACAGGAGTCAGTGTGGGGGTTACAGGAGTCAATGTGGGGGTTACAGGAGTCAGTGTGGGGGTTACAGGAGTCAATGTGTGGGGTACAGGAGTCAATATGTGGTTACAGGAGTCAGTGTGGGGGTTACAGGAGTCAATGTGGGGGTTACAGGAGTCAGTGTGGGGGTTACAGGAGTCAATGTGTGGGGTACAGGAGTCAATATGTGGTTACAGGAGTCAGTGTGGGGGTTACAGGAGTCAATGTGGGGGTTACAGGAGTCAGTGTGGGGGTTACAGGAGTCAATGTGTGGGGTACAGGAGTCAATATGTGGTTACAGGAGTCAGTGTGGGGGTTACAGGAGTCAATGTGGGGGTTACAGGAGTCAGTGTGGGGGTTACAGGAGTCAATGTGTGGGGTACAGGAGTCAATATGTGGTTACAGGAGTCAGTGTGGGGGTTACAGGAGTCAATGTGGGGGTTACAGGAGTCAGTGTGGGGGTTACAGGAGTCAATGTGTGGGGTACAGGAGTCAATATGTGGTTACAGGAGTCAGTGTGGGGGTTACAGGAGTCAATGTGGGGGTTACAGGAGTCAGTGTGGGGGTTACAATGTGGGGTACAGGAGTCAGTGTGGGGGGTACAGGAGTCAATGTGGGGGGTACAGGAGTCAATGCGAGGGCTATAGTATCAATGTAGGGGCTACATGGGGTTAAGGCGGGGGCTACAGGAGCAAGTCAGAGCCTCTGTAGAAGTTTTCACATTGGTTAGGTTGGGATATGGAAGGAAGAAGGTGCGCTTCCCGACCCTCATATTTTAGAGCCTCAAAAGAACTCAGTACATCATCATTCAAACACCCAGATAGCACTATCTTTACTCTGTGCAGACAACATGATGTGGGAAGAAAAGTCACACTCCACAGCAGTTATTGAAGACAGTTAAATATTACACCAGGCGTTAAAACCTGGTACCTTCTTGTCATGATAAAGATTGTAACAAGAACAGGAAATGGCACAGCACAAATCCGTTTTCATGATAATGATCTCACGAATGTAAAGAGCATAGGAAATGGAACAAGTGTAACCCATTCCATTACCACCTTTAACGGTCACCTCCTTGTCCTAGTCACATGCCCTACTTATGGTCCAAGCACAGAGGAAATCAAAAGGCTGGCTGTGACACTGGGGAACAAAACCGCCCCCGCTTGTCTGTGTGCATGTATGTGCTTGCACACACGTGTCTGTCCTCCTTTGACTGCTGATGCACCAGAGAATGCCTGACAGCTGATTCCCTGTCTTTGACCTGAATAAAGCAGGTGAGGCACTGGGAGAACAAAGAAACCTAAAAACCAAGAAGTCACCTGGGAATACGTGCTCTCCTCACCACCCTTTATCGGATGAGGAAAGCCTGACCTTCCCCTAAATAGAAGCAGTAAACAAAGAAGATGTCTGTATGCCTTTCTTCCTTCCAAGCCTCAAAGCTTCTCAGCTTCTTGGGGAAAATGCAGCTTCTGTCTCGCGGTGTGCTCTCTCTCCCCTATCTAAAGAGGCTGCAACTTGATTAGGGCTCATCTACAAGCACAAAGGGAGGTCTCAGAAACACAGGGAAGCCAGAACTTGAGGTCAGGCAGGCCAGGCCAGAGTCGGGGCTGCCATCCATTCCTCTGTGACCTGGCGGTGTCCTGCAGGAGGACCTGCCTCCCCCGGAAAGCTCTTTAAGCAATACGATGTGAAATTCATCACAGATCATCTCACCCCAGGATGACTACTTCAGATACGAGGGGGAGTAGCGAGGATCGATGGCTGAGTTTGCCAAGTAAATACTAGAGAAAAGGAAAGCCAGATTGCCTGGAGCGCTGTGCCCACACCCTGCCCCAACCAAATGTCACTCACTCTGCTCAGCTGGCTAGTAAATCCTTCCATGGCAACCAAGCAACGGCACTATACGTTTTCTCCTCCTGGGGACTAGTCCAGGCAAGCCAGCCTGAATCTACTTTACATTTCAGGCATCCTGGCTGGCTATCCCTTCCAGATGATCTTCCAGTTACAAAATGGCCCTGGCTGGTTAAGGAGGAGTGCAATCATGTTCCTTGCCCTGGTTATGTGTCACTTGTCAAGTGATGTTGGGAGATTCCCAGGCGATTTCACATCTTCAGATCGGATTGATGGCCTCCCTATCAGAGGCCATACAAAATTCTCCTGTGGGGCGCATCAGTTTCCTAAGTATCATACCTTGATCCTCAAGTCAGATTGCACTGAAATCATATTTCCAAAGAAAAGGATGAAGCCCGGAGTTTCAAATGGTCTAAAATTAAAGTAGGTGATGAGCACTGAAAAATAATCATTTGAGGACAATGCTACATGAGAAAAGTATACTGGTGAAGTAGTCTCTAACCTCCATTGCCTTCCTAGGAGGTTTTAACCGATTGTATGTGACTTTGATGAATCACAACATAGGCTTGTTTTGTTTATTTAAAAACATAATCTTGCCAGGCCAGTATGGCTCAATGGTTGAGTGTCCACCTATGAACCAGTCAGGGCACATGCCCCGGTTGCGGGCTGGATGTGCCTATCTCTCTCTTCCTTCTTCTCTGAAATCAATAAAAATATATTTTAAAAATACTCTTTTGAAAAGTGATATGATTGAAATAACTAGAATCTAGGTTTAATTATTAAGTATCTCTCATCCTCTAATCTTTTAAACTGTTTTATTCCTGTCTTTTTCATTTCCTAAGGAGAGTTTATCTTTACAGCACAACCATTTCATTCTTTAACAATGCCATGGGAGACACTGTGGTTGCTTAAAAAGAGAAATGAAATAAGAGATGAATGAGGAGGCAGACCTCACTAGCTGTGTAGCCTGGAGGTGAACCGTAGGCATTTCTGAGCTTCGGTTCTCTCATTTGTAAAGTGGAAAGGTTGGTCTGTTTGATACTGACTATTCCCTCTAATTCTAAAATCTAAGAGGGGTTTCTATAAAATCTAAACCCATGACACAGACATCACCTGCATTTGTTGTTGATGTTTTGCTGTGGAATTTTGGTGAATGAATTGGAAGTCCTTCTTTTAGGAGGGCATTGTCTTCTCCTTCCATGCTTATTAAAGCTCCAGGTTCCCCATTTCTTACCTGTAGTCCTTTATCTTTACAATGAGAGGTACTTTGTTGTCCTCAGTGTCAATGTGTGTGCTCAGTGTCTATTTCTAAGAGATAAATAAAAGGGAATAGGAATAGAGAATCATGGAGTGAGTCTCATGGAAAGTTTGCAAAGCACAAACAGGAGCAAGGGGAAGAAGGGAGGAGAAAGGTATTTGTTAGGACACTACATGTAAAATGTCCAAAGTAAGGGAATTATATCATTAAGAACTACAACTGATTAAAGGAAAGGATTCGTGTTTGTATACATGAAGTTCTAAACCATATTTGAGAAGCAGACTTTTAACCGCTGTGAAACACTAGCACATCAGTTTTAGTTTAAAAATAACATTCTCTGGACATATAATTAGTAATAAAATCTGAGAAATAACTTTCCAATTCAGAAGCATGAGCCAGAAACACCTTTTCTCCTCCCTGTAACGGCATCTATAGATAATCCTGAAATCTCCCTAACGGAGCTGCCCAGCGGGCCGGGCTGCCCCTGCCCCCGGCCGTCCCCTCCGCTCCGCACTCTCTTGGGTAACCCAAGTCTATTTCAAAGGCTCTCGCACTGTGGGACCAGAGATAAGCCTTGTCTCAGGCTTGTGCAGACAGAGGACTGACCACAGCAAGGTGCCATTTCCCATCCCAGACGTGGTATCAACCGAAAAGGGAACTTTCTCTGATCTTATCCAGGGACTTCATGCCATTTTAAGTGACTCCACTTCAGCATCCTATTTCCCAATGCCACAGCCATCTTGGTCGGTTGTTTATTTGAACGCTTGAGGCGACTCATTTGACATTATTTCCCCCTAGAAAAATTAGCCCGGGATTCAGAGCACTCATTTTGTGGAGCACAAACAACAACAACAAAAACAAAAACAGGGGGATGGCATGGTGTGTAAAGACAAACTGGTAACCAGGTGTCATCTCTGTTAGCAGCTTGTGACCAGCAGCCTTTCTGTGAATCAAGTGATATCTTCTAATAAGACTTTAGACTCATGGTTTTGTCCTAAATCGGCTGATGCCTTTGGCTGATCAAGCAGATGTGACTTTGTTATCAAAGATTAAGAAGACTATGGACAAAAAGTAAACCAAACACTACAAAAACTGTAACATTACTATGAGTTCAGAAATAACTAAAAGAGTACAAAAGACCATAGAAAAGTAGTTCTCCCAAAGCTAGTATTTTCACCGCCCCACTTGCCAATATAAAGTATCATCTTCCAACACATCTGGGAAGCAGATAAATTCTTTAGAAAGATGGGAGACAGAATTACTGTGAGTTGCAGTGGTGATTAGAGAACTGTAGCCAAATAGGAGAAGATTGGTATTTGTATTTGCCAATTCAATTATGGATCTATGCACCTGATCGTATATCTACAGAGGCTTTATTTATGAACCACATGAAATATGTTTAAGTGAGAGCTTGATATTTATATCAATGCATGTGAGTTGTGGTGAGAAGCTTAACATATGTGTTGTAGTCTCTACCTTTGAGGTAATCTGAGAAAAGAAAAGTCAATTAATTATACGTGATCGTGTTCACATGATTGTACATAACAAATCTCTAACCTCATTTCAAGCAGGGAAAAGGGTGCATTGGTCAAGTTGGAAACAGGTGTGCACTGATATCTCTTAAAATGGCCTAAGGGCTCCATTTGCCTTTATAAAAAATGAGAACGGTTTTATGACTTAACGTGGATTTTGAGCTGAGTATTGGGAAAAAGTTTAGAAATGAGTGCAGATGAAAGTATGGCTAAAGGCCAGGTCATGGAGAAGAAGCAGGTAGGAAAAATAGAGCAATAGCCAGGTATAACAATGGGAATGTTGATAGATGACCTCAAAACCCAATTCAGGCACTTAAGGGATTTTCAGCAAAGAAGTATGTGATCCCAGCAATGGAAACTAGTTTGCAGCATTTAGATGAACATATCTGTAGCAAAAAGGGTCTTAAATATGAATGGTGAACCAAGAAACATCAAAGATAATCAAAACTGAGATGAGAAATGTAACTAAAACAACGTAGAATAGCAAAGTATTATCCATGTGGTAAACTCTGACATTATTACAAACTAGATGCCCGATGCACAAAATCTGTGCAAGGGGCTTGGCCCTCCCAGCCCTGGCTTCATCCAGAAGGTCATCCAGAAGAACATCCGGAAGGATGTTCAGTCTAATTAGCATATTACTCTTTTATTATTATAGATTGGAATTCACTAGGACCTGATATCTCTAAATTTTCTGTCTACAGTTAGCACAATAAAATAATCTCTTCTTTTTTCTCTTCCTCCCTACACATTTGCTAATGGATTTCCTTCTAATTTTAAGTAAGTAATGTATAACATAAACATTTGAATTATATGATATACAATCCTATATTTTCTGATTCAAAAAGTACTTCAGTTTCTTATAATGCCTTAAGTTTATTATTAAAAATGTTGACAGGGCTGAGTAAGGAGAGCGCCGAATAATAATGTTTAATAATTACTAGGCATCTTAGAAGTTGAGTACTATGCAAGGGGCTTTCTATGTTTTTCCAAATATTGAATTATTGTTCTCTACAGATATTCCAGTGCATCTCTTTCTGTTTTAAATAAAAACTTTACTGCACATTGCATATAATATTGTTCATCAACTTATTTTTTTTTTTGAAAGAAGGAATGATTTGAGGCAAAAATTAGTGTGAAATGGTAGCCACATGCGAATGGAGATCTTAAGAAAACATAACAAATTTAGGGATTTGTTGAGCAAGTTTAACATTAAAGTATGTAGGTAGCTATCTAGATAATTTTATTTTGAAAAGAAAGAAAAGGATCCCACAAAGGATCCTTTTAATTTTAGAATTAAAAGTTCTATAGACATGCATGGCTGGATTTTAGTAACATTAAGGCAGAAAAGCTAGTATTTTGAATCATTTGATGTACTTTCTTAGGCATTACTGCAATAATTGTAATCTACTTCTGTTTCCACGGGTGATGAGTAAATTTTTGTACGATTAGGAATCTTGAGCAATATTAGCATAGATGCAAGATAATCTTAAGCAAGACTCATATTTCTGTATATGACTGGAAAAGCTAGGCCTATATCTTTAGATATCTTGATTGGAAGATTCAATAGTTATAAAAGAATTATAATTTGAGTCCACAAACACATATTGAGTACATAGGTGTGTAGGTCACAGTGCACATTCCCAAAGAAGCATCAACTTGAAAGCCCTGAAGATGCATTTTCTAAAAAATAACTTACATTTATTTTTAGAGAGAGAGGAAAGGAGAGGGGGAGAGGGACAACAACAACTCTGTGTGAGAGAGAAACAATGAAAGGCTGCCTCCTGCACATCCCCTACAGAGGATGGGGCATATGCTCTGACCAGGAATCAAACCAGCAACCTTTTAGTGCATAGGACAACTCCCAACCAACTGAGACACACTGGCCAGTGCTGAAAATGCATTTTTCTACAATGCTTCACATTAAGACAGAAAATACTAGCTACTCCAGAAGAAATATGCTAATGTGTCAATTACTCTACATTCTCTGGCACTTTTTTGAGGTGTCTCTTGATGTAGTGCATGGGATTAGAAAAGATAATTCCAAGTCACATTAAGCAAGTAATAAATGTTTGCTGTCTTTCAATTTAAATAATAGAGCTGCCCAATATTATGTTTTAATCTGTCTTAAGTAATAGAGCAAACTAAATTGGAATTTCTAAAATTGCCAAGTGTCATTACAAATAAAAGGAAAAGGAAAAATCATCCATTCTAGGTATATGATATTGTGGTATTGTATTACTATCTGTAGAGCAGGTTTTATATGCTGCCTGTTTAACAGAATATATAATATGGTAATAGGTGTGTAAGCAGGCAATCTCCCTAAGGGAAGACTGCAGAGGGATATGTGTTCACCAAAGTACTCTACATGGTGCATCAGAATCAATGGAACAAAAATACAAGGAGACCTTGTAATTATTTCTGGTAACATCAAATGATATATTGTGTTGAGAATTACAGGCATATTAATAACAATCAATATAATGCAGTTAAAAATAAAAACATAAAAACCAATGTAAATTCAGTCAAACCCTGAACTCAGGCTACTCAAAACTATAAATGGCATCTGAAACAGGAATGGCCATCCAGAAAACTTCTGCATCTGATCCAGCATTACCAATGCTTAGCTGTCAGATGAAAAGTCCTTTCTTCAAGTTTTTTTTTTACTCTAATGCATTCCAGTACCATTTCAATGGTATCTCCTATAGTGCTTTCAAGTTTAATAGAGCTTAAACAGACCACATTTAAGGACAGAACTCATGATTTGGAAATGCGGAGAAGCAGAAGTTCACAAAATGTGGAGAGAACAGAATATCACTTGGCATTTGTGTAAAGGCGTTTTCCCTCTGTGTACTTGCAAACCATTACCTTGTTTTATTTTGACAACATTCCTATGATATGGGTAAATGCGGCCTTTAAAATTAATCAAATTTCACTGTAGAAAATGAGCTTGCTACCTGCTTAAGGAGAGAAATATGGAATTTGCATTCAGAAAACAATTCTGCCACCATGGTGTTCTTTCAATAAAACTTGCTGCTTGCCTTTTAAAAGTAGAGGCAGGATGGAATTCAACAGAAAATTGGAAAGTACCATGAAAAGAAGAAATTATTTTAAAAAGAGAGACAGACAGGTGGCTTGCCAGGTAAAGATTATGCCGTTTTATAATACTTCAGGTTGATTGGTTGGCATTCGTAATCCATCCCCTTACACTTTGGAGAAATAACATTTTTTCTTACAGTATTTTTTTTACACGTTACATGCTTTGAAAAGTATTCTTTACTACATATCTCAAAAGGAAGTTTAAAATATCTGAATTTCAATGAATCATGATATAAATTCCTCCTGACCATGATCCTCACTCTTTTTCCCTAAAATCACCATTGTTATCATTTCCAGCCTGGAGGTATATAACATTTGACAAAATGAAGTGACTATATTTATAATGTCGATGTCCTTCTTAGAAATAGTGTATATATGCCATGCCTTCTATGTGGCTGTGTCCTGTGAATTTACATCATCTTCTTAAAAAGTAATGGTCTCCAGGCCAGTTACAACAGATACTATTGTGAAAGAGTTCTTTTCTAGGAATTTTTGCTAAAGGTCATTTTAGTTTTTATTTCTCTAGAGAAATAAAATATTTGGTTCGTTACAAAATTTTTCACTCTAAAAAACTGGTGAGGCTGTGGTGTATATACCAATTTTTGAGAGATGTGTTATGGTTTGGTATGGGCATATAAATTTCTCTAGGGAGAATTGTACTAAAATTTCAACCTGCAACACTTTTAATTTCTGTGTCTAAAATGTCAATTTATTGTTTGAAGCTCTAAAAAGGATGGCTACGTACATTGTTAAGATAAATAATAAATAAATAAATAAAACTCCTTCACTGGTTACTGATGTTTTCTCAATGATTCAAGTAATCGGGCAAGTTAAAACTAAGTGAAGCATAAAGACTGTGAACTTTCTAGTGAAGGTTCTAAACCTTTCAAAATTGCTTCACGCAGCAAGATTTTAAGTACTATCAGGGTTAGGAGTGATGCCACCTTCCATTTCTGTCACCCCTCCAACATCACCTATTACCATTCTGGACAAATACTGGATGCTCTACATTTGCCTGATGGTTTCAAACAAATGTTTAAATCGCCTGCCTCCTCTTTGCCCTCTTAATGATTTATTTTTGCCAAACCACAGTGATGGGAAGTTATTGCAATGTTTGTCGATGAACACATTTAGAAATTAAACATTGAGTTTAATAGGGGAGGAGGATGCCAGCACTGGCTGATAGGAATAAGCGATTAATTCTGAAATAATGAAAGGGTGCAACGCTAGCTGCAATCGTCAGTTTTATGCCTGCAAGGAAATGATGAGTGGGGAATTTGTGACACCTGACTAAAAATCAATGCTCCTGGAAGGTGATATAATAGCTTTAAGTTGGGGGAAAAAATAAGTACAGGGGAAATCAAAGCTGACACAGTGAAACTGCACAGAGAAAAGTAGGTAGAATAATGACAATGTCAAGCAGCTAATGGAGCTAACGAGGCATAATGTGATGGCACTAAAGAGCTCACGTCTTCTAGAACAACTAGTTAATTTAGCTGGCTGATTTGCCTACTCACCTTTTCTGCTTAATCTCTTAGCGATATCCGGTCAGTCCCCTAATATTAAACTTTGTATCATTTCTCAGAAAATTCTCAAAATAATCTTTAATACAAGAAGGAAAAACTTGAAAAGAGGAAATGGATATTAAAATCAAGACCTTTAACTTACTTATTAAAGTGATGATTATTTAACGCCACAACAAATTCCAAAGTTGTTTCTCTGTAAGTGAAAATATGAAGGAAAGAGATCTACACTAATAAAAGAGAAACATGGTAATTGGCGTACGACCACTACCCTTTTCATTGGCTAATCAGCGAGATATGCAAATTAACTGTCAGCCAAGATGGCTGCCGGCAGCCAGGCAGCTTGAAACTAACATGAGGCTTGCTTGCTTCAGTTACGGAGGAAACCAACGTTCCCCACCTGCTGCTGCAGGCCTCTGAGCCTGCAGTTTAAGAAACTATGTAACAAATATAGAAGCTAAACAAAACCCCAGAAACCGGCCT
>NW_006383015.1:3926320-3946482 GCF_000327345.1 Myotis davidii | reverse complement strand
TTTGTTGGGGGCAAGAGGGAAAAACATTAAAATGCAATAATTTGCACTTTGTGGAGAGAAGTAAGCTTAACAGTTGATGTAAAAAGTCTGCACTTGTGCTATATTTTCTTTATGTTAAATTTGCTCCTGTATTTCTGTTGTGGTTGTAAGGAGACTCAACACATTCTTCCGTCTTGGTATTAGGAGATGGATGGAAAGGTAGCTAAAACAAAACAAAAACAGGAATTGAAAGGGATGCTAAAGATGATTGGAGCCTGCCGAGCTAACTCCTTAAAATTGCAGTGGACTTATTGTTTTCAAGGTAGCAGTCAGCATCCTTTTACATGATAGGCATCTCTTTTGGTGAATTCTAGGGTCTCAAACAATGAGATGTTTTATCTTGGTTAAGCTGATAATCTGTCCTACTTAAGCAAGTAATGCAAATTTTCTTGCAAAGCTGTGCGCTCATTAGCTCATAATTAGGGTAATAAACCTGGAATCACCAAACAGATCAGTGAAAACATCACAGAGCTGTATGTGAGAGTAAGTTTATCCTACCCTGCAGGAACCTTTAGAGAGTGTGCAGAAATCTATTCAAATTCTGAATGCAACCTTACAGGTAATTATCATAAATATCATAAATTTAACCCCTAGGAAGAAGAGGAAGAAACAAAAGCTGGGGCATGAAGACACTTTGGGAGGGGTTATGGATGACAGAAGGTGAATGGATTAGCGGGGGGAAAAGCCATATATCTACCATATTCAGCAAAACAACAGATACAATGCAGTGTCCAGATGAGGTTTACATTGAAATAGAAGGTATTTCCTACCCCCCTTTATTTTTGTGTCCAAATGCCAAAAATTTTGCTGTAGTGTTTTCATTTTTACTTATGAACTTTATTCTGACCATAGAAGAAAACCACAACTGTACTTCAATAGCATATTGTGAATGGCCCACTGGTAAGACGAAAAGCTGGTAAAATGTGTTTAATCCAATAAAGGCTATTTTATGTCTGTTCTCGAAAAACAAACTAACAAAAACATTCCACATACAAACTGAAACTTCTAAATGTATTTCTGAATATAATGAATACCTGTGATTCTAAAACATGTTTATGAATTACCTTTAAGTGGGTCTTTCACACAATTTTCATGCCTGGACATTTTTGCAAGTAGGCACTTCCTATGCTGCTGGGGGAAACCAGTGGCCTGGAGGTACTGAGCAATTAGTGAGAATTCACACAGTGAGTCAAGATCCCATGTCAAGAAGACAGCCCAGTAGAAAGCACACCGTCTACACTCCACCCTCAGTATACAGAATTCCGGGGTGGATAGATAATTTGAACTACTCCAGAGACAAGAAAGAACTTCGAAGGCAAGAGATCAAGCGATTCTGCTTTCTATTTCCTTTAGGACAGAAAGGTTCATTCCAAGCAGCTTATATGTATATGTATAGTACTCCTTTCATTCTGTTTTGCTTGCAAATTGTCCGCAGCAATTTGCAATTTGTTTATAAATATGTCCCCTCCTCCCTCAAAGCTGATACCAGTCTCAATCACGCCTGTACATGCTAAGTATTTTCTGTTTATTTCTGAGCTCCACCCAACTTGTTCATTTTCCTCATTACTCAAGGTTTAGAAAAAGTTGACTCACGTCAGTACCGCACCTCCTACATTGACCACAATAACTTCAAGACAATAGGATAGAAGTCTGTTCTCTATAGAAGAACCGGGAATTGCTCTCCGCCTCCCTGAGTTTGTCCTAACCTGTGTCACACCGAATTTCTCTGTGGTTTATGTTACCACTGAGAATATGCTTCTTTTTGCTTGGACAGTGGTATATGGAGACACTGATTTTCTCCAGTCTTAGCAGAGGAGACAAAATACTCTCCAATGATCTATTTACTCCAAACCAATTGTCATCACTGAAGTAGAAATTCATATTCAATTATCTGTCTGGGTCTCTTTAGGAATAAAATGCAAACTTTTAACTAAAGTTTAACTATTCAATATTTAGAAAATTAGAACTAGGTGTCCTCTATTTGAAAATACAACAAAAAGCTAAATAAAGCAAATATTACATCTCTTTATCTTTTTTTGTGGTTGTTATTTCTCCCCCTCTTCATTCTTCCCAGCCCCTGGTAACCAACCACCATTCGCTTTCTGTCTCTATGAATTTGCCTACTCTATGTACTTCATATAAGTAGAATCATTTAGTGTTTGTCTTTTTATGACTGGCTTATTTCATTTAGCCTAATGTCCTAAAAAAAATCATCCATGTTGTAGCACATGTCAGATTTTTCTGCCTTTTATTTTTATTGTTTAAAGCTTCTATTTAAAAAATATATATATCTCTTTATTGATTGCAGAGAGGAAGGAAGAGAGAGAGATAGAAACATCAATAATGAGAGAGAATTATTGATTGGTTGCCTCCTGCATGTCCCCTACTGAGGATTGAGCCTTCAGTCCACAGTCTGACACTGCCCACTGAGCCAAGCAGGCTAGGGCCCTCTCTTTATCTTTTATCCTTATAAGGTAAGCTTGTGAAGAAAAGACCCCAGTGGAACCTTCTTGTATGCTAATAAGTGAACAGGAAGAGACTCATCGGGTAACATTAGCTAGAAGGCCAAATAAGCAGGTGGGCTCAAATGTATTTTTATTTGGGATTTAACTCTTAAGTTCTTTAGTTGTCTACCTGCGATTAAAATATTTAGAATGATATATGTTGTCATTGTTAATGAACCATGTTGGAACTTGAATTCTCCTCCAGCTGCTACCTCTTAAAAAATCAAGTTAAATATATCTTTGCTCCCTTCCCCTTTCTTTAATTATCAAAGACATACAGAACCATTATCCCATCTCTATATGTCATATTTAGCAGTAATTTACATTTTTGTCAATATATTCCACTTGACTTTTGGTGAAGTCAGTAACTACTATAAAAGGTAGTATGCTCATCCACAGCATAGATGTTTTCCCAGACAAACTCTATTTAATTTAAGAACCATCAGTTTTTCAAACTAGCAGCAATACCTTGACATTTAAAAAACAAACAAATGAAACAAAAAAAACAGTGGCAAGGGAAATGAATAAAACCTTGTGTAGGTTGCTAGGGGGAAAAAAATGAAAAGGAAACCAGGAAGAAAGAAAGACAAGGGCTTACATAGAAGATACCAAGATATTGTGAAGCTTCTAACTTCAGGACTCATCTCCATGCCATTTAACCACACTGCAGGGGAGAGCATGCAGCTTCCAAGTTCATCCTTCTGCCCCTCAGGCACACATCCCCGAATTCCAAGGCCACAGTCCTCACCATCTTTCCTATGTGTTGTCAGCACCTTTGCTTAAACAAAATGAGGGGCTAAATCCTGAAAAAGACCCTCCTATCCCCAAATACCCACCTCCATCTCAAATGTTCTTTTCTATAGACTGTTTTCCTAGGATTTATTGTGTATCATAGAGAGGAGAACGTAATGTGTGTGTTTTTTTCTTCTAAATTTAGATGCTTCATATTTATTGTGGGAACTTGGACATGAAGTGAAGAGTCATCTCTAGGCTTGTCACAGATTCAGTCCATGGCTCTGTTGGCTACCTCTTTGTTGTTATTTAAGATGGAAAATACTAAATGCATGGGATCTTTTTAGTTTGGTAAACACGAAGAATTGAGTACACTACCTCTGTTTTTAGATCTCAACCCCAATTCTGTCCTCTTTTCTCCTCTTGGGATCTCAGCTAGAAAACTCTCTGCCCCCTCCTCCCTCCTTTACACTTGCCTGGGAGTGTCTAGCAGTGTGCTGCTTTCCTCAGGGGCATTTGCATGTTAACCCTTGCATCCAGTTCTGCATTGTACAGACTTTTCCCTAAGACATTTCAGTTATTGCATCATGCTAACTTAAGAGGCTGGCTCTGACAGTAAACTTCCTTCATTGAGTCTAAGATAGAGGAAGTGGTGGTGGAGGGTGATTTTTGCCCTCATCCCCACCTTCTCTTTTGCATTGGAGGCAACGCAAGAGGCTGCTCCCAGGGCCCGTGCTGCACACCCAGTTGCAGGACGTATAGATAACAACGGAACTTGGGGCTGGATTGAAAGTCTTCTGGTCAAAACTGAGACATGGAACTCTTGTAGAATAAGCAGGATTGTATTCTGCTTCTAAAGCAGGCCTCACTCTTCTCCTTTTCCCAAAATTTTATTGAATTTATTGAGGTGACATTGGTTACTAAAATTATATGTTTCAATTCTATAATACATCATCTGTATATTGTACTATGTGTTCACCACCCAAAGTTAACTCTTCTTCTGTCATCATTTATCATCCTTTTGCCCTCTTCTAACTACCCCCGCCCTAGGCCTTGCCTCTCTTTGATCCCTGTCTGGTACCCAGGGTCACTCAGATTCTGAAGCAGCTGGGAAAGATGTGGAATATGTGTATGTCCTACCAGGCTGGTGATGCAGAGGTCATGAGCTAGTGTAAGGAACAGAAATTGCCTTTTCCTTTAGACCAATTCAGGAAAAACTCTACAGGCCACTTAACCAATTCAATATGAGAATCGCTTCATTTGGTCTTTTGTGAGAGTAGGTGTAGTCACTCAATTTAGATGACTTATTTAATGTCAGTAACAAGAATGGGAGCCACTTTCAGTTACCAACATGTCAGTGTTTGTGATTACATGGGGCAATTTTCTAATTGCCTACAGAAAATAGGTCCTCGATCACATGGAAAAGTCAGGAAGTTTGCAAACCTGAGTCAGGAGTTGCTCATTATTGCCCCACAATCTGATCCTCTTGAAGGAAGTCATTCAAAAACCCAGAACAATCAATGTCAGTATTTCTATGAAGGGAGAACTCATTCCTTTGGAAGTGAGGACAGAGTGCTTCCAGCCTGAGTCATGTGAGAAAAGTAGAAATTGAGGATGTGAACCTAACATTTAGTTTCTGACATGAGGGTAGATGTCAAGATTATCTCATTCAACCTCCCAGATTTTACAGACAAGGAACCAGATCGGTTACATAACTTCGCGAGGCATTTCTTGGCAAGTGCCTGGGAGTCAGACAACCTCAGTGTGACGACGGGCTCCAGCATTTTTCCCTGGTCGGGCAGTAAGCATGTTTACCCCTCTTTGCCATAGTTTTCTGCCTACAGAGTTGGGATGCTTCGTTGCAAGGAATACACGAATCTACTCATATATACAAACCACTGAAATCAGTACTTGCTGCTAATCTGCACTTAAAAAAAATGATAAACTCTTTGGGCAACTCTCCTTTTTGAGAGGCATTTTAGTTTTTCCTCGTGACTTTTAGAATCATTTAAAGAATATAGGGATGTCTTCCATGGGTACAACATTCCTGAAAGAAAGAACATTGCTATAAATTTTAGAATTAAAATGTAAAACAAATAATATTAGTTCTTGTTTGAAATTTCAGTGGGTCTTTAGCATGAACTTAGACTTGAAAATGCAGTAACGCAGCATATTGGACAAGCATTTCAGCCCTGGCTAAGCCTGGAGGAATGGGAAAAAGGAAATGAGTTAGCCTCCCCCATTCAGAGATAACACCTCCCCACCCTGCTCTTAACTCAGACAGCTCTGCACTTTGAGGAGAAGAGGACAAGGGATAAAAGGAAAGATTAAAAAAAAATACGTCTTTTTTTTTTTTTTTTTTAAATCCCTGCCTTTCTTAGAATTCGTCTTTCCATGAATGTCTTCCTTTCTCTTTCTAGGTCCCTGACAATCATTCAGTGCCAAGCGCTTCAGAAAAATTTCCCAAGGTCCCAGCCTACAGTCGCCTCTGAGTCTCATAAAGTTCTGGCATTTGTTGTCATTCCATTTGTTTGAACATTAATCCCAAGCTACATTCTGAGAACTCCTCTGCCCCTTTAATATGTTGCTATTACATTTCCCATGTTAATATTTTGTTTCCCAAGTACATTGTAAGCAGAGTTAAGTTTTATCTCTTTTAATTAGTTGACCAAAGAAAGGAGAGGAAAGGTAAGGCTGAAAAAGAAAGTAAACAAAGTCACTCAGAAGAATTTGCCAGAACAACTCAAATACCAGCTTTGCTCCACAAGCCCCACCCCAAAACTAAGCAGGATGGAATGGCCGAAGCACAGTCATAACAAAGCTCAGTAAATATTAAGCTTGTCTTAGAATATTGCAATAGATTCCTAACTAATCTTTTTACCTCCAGTCTCTCCTGTCCAATACATTCCCCACACGAAGGTTCAAATGATCTTAACCTATGTTAGGCATTCAATAACCAGTTGTTCTGCTGAATTGATTAAGCATATATTTTATGCAAAGAAAGACAGATACCTTGGTGATTCAAATGATTATATCAATCATATGCTGTAATAAGAAGGTGAAACTTTGACAATTTAAAGAGTAAGAAACTCAATTTGGAAAACCAGGTTTGAGTATGAAGTATGTAGTTTGCTCTAAATTCATCAGTATGACTGCAGAGTAGAGCATGTTTTTTATTCATGGACAAATAACAATTATTTATCTATCTACACTATTCTATATACAACATACAATTAATTGTGTTACTGGAATTATACTGATGTTAGGAACTGTAATTCAGGAAATATTAGACATTACATAGATGCATTCCATCCATCAACAAGTAGATACTCAGTACCTACTACATTCCACACACCAAGACTGGAAAAAATGCAACAGGAGCTAAACAAATACTGGGGTGTTGTGAGAGCCTTGCTTTTTGTTAACTATGAAAAACTAAATGCTTACAGGTAAAAACCATACCTGTGGCATTAGTCAGGGTCCAAGCACAAAACGGATGGCATATTTGAGCTAGGAAGGTTGAGAAGAGTATCATGTCCCTTTGATGAGCTGTAAGAAAGGAGACACAGGGCCAGTGCGGTGCACTAGTCCCAGAGCCCATAACCTGAGGGGCAATGGGGAGAGGGGAGTTCTGGAACCTGGAGACAAACAGGGTGTTCATGAAGAGGCAGCAGGGCCCAGCTGAAACCTGGGAAACCCCATGGGGGGGGACCTGAGTCATCCATATCCCCTCCCTCTCTGCATCCCCTCACCCTCCTGTTGAGAAGTCAGAGAAGGCGGCTCACGGATGGGGCCCACACACCTCAGCTTCCCAGGCCACAGGCAGTGCGGAGAATGGAGCAGAGACCCCGAGGGGACGTTATTCAGCTCTCCTTTAATACCTTATCATAAAACGGTCAAAGGGTGAAGAGGAACGAACTACCCTGGTCCTTGTGGCTCAGTTGCTTGGGCATCACCCCAGGCACCGGAAGGTTGCCGGTTTGATTCCCTGTCAGGGCACATACCCTGGTTGCTGGCTCAGTTCCTGGTTGGGGGCGTGCAGAAGGCAGCCGATCGATGTGCTCTCACATCAATGTTTCTCTCTCCCTCTCTCCCTCTCTTAATAAAAATCAATACAAATATTAAAAAAAGAAGAGTACAAACTGGTAGTTACAGAGTAGTCAGGGGATTGTAAAGTATAGCTTTGGGAATATTGTCAATAATATTGTATTAACTCCATACGGTGCCTGGTGGATACTGGAAATATCAGGGGAGGGGGAACACTTTATAAAGTATACAATTGTCTAACCACTAGGCACCCTGAAGCCAATACAAAATAATATCAAGTGAAAACTTTAATTGAAAAATAAAATTTACATTAGAAATACTTTTTACCATAAGTATCTATGCAGCCAGTATGGGTTGGTGGGCAGCACAAACAAACTCTTGAATGAACGATTTAGAGTAAGCATTTTTTAAAAACAGCACAATAATATTCTACTGAGATTCCTAAGGCAAGGTGCCAAAGAAGCTGTCATGCTATTTATGGAAAATGGAAAATTAAGGAAGCACGAGGAAAAAGATCAATTCCAACTTGGTTTGGGTAAAACTTCTACTTTCAGCCATATATATGAATTGCTTACCATTTATGCCTAATTGTGTCATTAAGTGGTGAAGTCCTGGTGTGGAGGGTAGGGCAGGCTAGGAGCGCTTGATGGGGGAAAAGGGAAAATGTGTAATACTTTCAACAATAAGGATTTTAAAAGAGAAAACATGTGTCAAATTAACTTTAAATACCAACTTTGTAATGTTCACTTACACAATTAGCTCAGTACAAGTTTAGGCAGTTTTTATAGGTTTTGACTCACGTAGGATATTTTCCTCTCTTTTCCCTTAAAGACAGTATTTGCTTCAATGATATTCTGCCCAATCACACAGTCTCTAGAGTCCTAGGAAAGGAATACAACATGTTTTTGGTGGCAGATCCTCTAGCAGTAATAGGACTTAATTTAGTCGTGCCTAGAGCTAACCCAAAGCCCAGGATTGGGTTATCAACTAATTCTAGCCATGATAGAGTGCAAGGAAAGGTTCATGCCAGACCCTTTATAGCTCTGAAGTCATAGGACTCAGTATGCAGCTCACTGCCACCAGGAGGATCAGATGGGCAAGGGGTGTGCTATCTTTAGCAGATGTATCCTGATCACCGAGACCACATTCCCTTTCGCACTTGCACTAATGCTTGATGGTAGCTTCAAACTGGAACTAATTCTTGATGATAGCATAAAACTGATCCACGCTCAAACACCAGTGATTAAGGTTATCGTGATGTGTTCGCGGAGCATATTTGCATTTCCAGTAATGACTCAGAGGCCTTAGTACCGAGTCTGTGCTCTCACTCTAAGGATTTATCACACATTTTTTTTTCTTTTACCTTGATGAATTGCAAAGAGATATAGTCCACAAATTCTAGATCCTTTAACTTGCCAGGCAGCAAATGCCTGAAATGTACATCAAGTTGTTCTAAAAAGGCACAGTTCAATTATATCAAAATGCCATAATTCAGCAGTGGGCCTAATGCTATAATTAAAGTATTTCAAGGTACTATGTGGTATGCATTTAAAGGATTAATTCACTTTAAAGAGAGGTTCCCTTTGATCCCAGAGAACAGTTGAGTTCCGATCCTTCACTCTGTATCAGGCTCTTAGACTCACAAATTTAAATGTGTGAGCATATGCTGGGACATGAGCCATATTTCAGACCCTCACAAAATATCAAGAACTTGAGGAGTCCACTCCTCCTTAGGGATTCAACTGCTGGGATCACAGAACTCCACAGTTACTATCTCCTCCTCCAGGGCTTCAGTTGTAATAAGAAGGGAGAATGGTTGTAGTAAGTCTTCCTAGGCATCAAGAGAGAAAGCAACATGGTGACATGGAGAAAGGCCAACTGTTTGCATTGACACTTCATCCTTGTGTGCCGATATGTTGCCTGACCTTTAGACAGTTTGCCACTGTTGTTTGGAGAGTCCTGCTAAATTAATCACGTAAAGGTCAACAGGCATTAATTGACCCTCCATGGAAGACAAATGACAGAAGACAAATGACAGCTTGGGGTATTATTTTATGGGTTCAGAACACTTACCATGTAATAGTATAAGAAATATAACTATCCTATATGGCTTGCCTGGTTTCTATTGAATATTTAAATCCAACTGGTTATTTCATTCTTTGAACAACCACGGAAGGTAAACAGTATAGCCACTGTGTAGATGTAGATGAGGCAACGAGAATAATGGAAACAAAAATATGTACCCATGTGATAGCATATCTAGGAGGAAGAGGCCGATTGGAGACCAAGTCTGTCTAGTTCTAAAGTTCATATCCCTTCCACTGTCTGTAGGCCGCAGCAATGCCTTTCAGACATCCAGTAATGGCTGTGTTTTTCCTCCAAGGAGATTTCCCCATCACCTTGTACACATACGCCCACAGTTTATCCCAGACTGTTTTCCTGCCCTCTGTTCCTTCTAAAACATCTGACTCAGAGTAATCTTCCTGAAGTAGCAAGGCACTGAGGTTAATGAAGTAGAAGCACTATGATGTCACATGGGACAGTGACCTAAGGGCTGTGGTCAGTAGATTACAGCCTGAATAGGTCACATTTGGGGGGGTCAGAGGTGATGATTAATATAATGTCTTCTTTTATTGAGATCAATTTGAAGAAATGTCAGAAAGTTCAGTCATTCATGTTTTCTAAGAAATCTGCCAGCAAAAAAAAAATATTTTTTCTCTCCAAGCTTAAAACAATGCCCGTAGGTGCTCTGTAACCCCTCATTGTGGAGGGCTGTCAGGAGTTAACAATTACAGCTTTCTTTCCAAGGCTCACTCTGGCACCTGTGCCTTAGATCCAGTCACTTCCAAATTCCTCCAGGAACTTGTTTCCACATGTTTTACCTTCATCTCTAGAATCTTCAGTTTTCTTCTTCATTCCCCTTTTATTTTTTTTCTGCCTTCAAACTTCACCCCAAAAAACTGAGTTTGTACTGCTGTCCCTTCTAGCTACTGTCTCGTTTCTCTCATTCTCATGTGCTGGCTTTTAAAACAAGTAGTTCCAATGTGCTACTGTCCTCCTTGCTTCATGCAACCTCCCTTTGGGCTCTGACATTCTGGCTCCCACACCAATACCATGTGAGGCTCAGCGATGTCCTCGTTGCCAAGTTCATTGGACAGTCTTCATCCCTGCTATAGCTGTGTCATGTTGTTCTAACTGCTCACTCCTCTTTCAAACACTGGCTTTATTCTTGGTTTCCTCTTGTCTCTTCCTACAGCTTTCAGTAGCTATCTGTCCTATTTCCCTTGTGTTGTTTTTTGTTTTTACATTTATTTTCTTCTATTTTAGGGCTTCTGTATAGTGGTGACTTCATGAGTTTATTAATCTTTTTGGCAGCTTTATTAAGATATAATTGATGCGCAATAAATGGAACACATTTAAAGTGTTCAACTTGATGTTTTGATATATGTATACTAGAGGCCCAATGCACGAAATTTGTGCAAGAGTAGGCCTTCCCTCCCCCGGCTGTCAGCACCAGCTTCCCTCCAGCACCCAGGACCCAGGCTTCCCTCGAATCCCCAGCTTCACCCGGAAGGTTGTCTGGAAGGATGTCTGGTCTAATAAGCATATTACACTTTTATTATTATATCATCACAACAGAGTGAACATTTCCATCATCCCCAAAAGACCTCTCATGACCCTTGTGATCACTCTCTTCTCTCTCTCCTCTAATTGCCACCCACTTCATCCCTAAGCAATAATTAAGAATGAAGTGAATACATCACACGGTAGTATATTTACCTTTTAGAAAACTGGTAAACTGTCCTCCAAAGTGCAGTACATTTTACATTCTAGCAGTGCATGAGTTTCAGCTCCTCCACACCCATCCTAACACTTGCTATGGTCAGCATTTTAATTGTAACTATTCTAATGCATGTGAATTAGTATCTCATTGTAGTTTTAATTTGCATCTTTCTAATGGATAATGATGTTGAAAATCTTTTCATGCTTTTGCTATCTGTATATCTTCTTTGGTGATGTGTCTTTTTTACCTTTACCAGATTTTTAAAATTGTTTTTGTTTTCTTATGTTGAGCTTGAGAATCCTTTATTTATTCTGGATAAATGTCCTTTATCAGATATATGATTTTCAAATACTCTTCTTCCAGTTTGTGACTTTCTTCTTAAGAACTTCTTCCAAAAAGTTTTTAATTTTGATGAACTCCAATTTATCAATGTTTTTTTTTTTTTCTACTGGGTCATGCTTTGGTGTTGTATCTAAGAAATCTTTGCCTAACCCAAAATGAAAATATTTTGTTTCTCTTTGGAAATTTTAATTTTAAATGCTACACTTAGGTCTGTGGTCCAATTTTTAGTTAATTTTTTACTTAATATGTGAAGTATGAGGCAATGGTCATTTTGTGGCATATGGAATTTCAACTGTTCCCACATCATTTGTCAAAAAGACCGTCCTTTCATCATTGAAATGCCCTAGTGATTAAGTAAAAATCAGTTGCCTGTATGTGTATGGATTTCTTTCCATTTAATTGCATTTGACTTTCTTTCTATTTAATTGCATTGCCTTATTTGTCTATTCTTACAGCAATATCACAGCATCTTCACTAATGTAGCTTTATACTAAATCTGGAAATCAGGTGCAGTGAGCTTCCAACTTTGTTCTTCTTCTCCTTCCTTTTAAAATTCCCCAACTGTGGCTATTCCTGTTGGTACTATTGTTGGCTTGAACTTTTATCTCTAAATGTGACTAGCCTTAATGAATTCTGGAAACTTTCTCACAATTTCCATAATCATTTTTTTTTTTTTTGCGGAAGCCTCTAAAAAAAAAAAAAAAAAAAAAAGCAGAACTACTACTAGGCCTAGCTTCTCCTTTGAGTTTTAGGCCTGTAGCTCTTCCAGTTTATAGACAACTATAGTAGAAATCTGATTTCTTCAAGCTCTGAACTTCTCATCTGACATTCCTCATGAATTATCCCTCCCAGTTTCATATGTTAGCCCCTTCATGATTCTTCTCCTGTCACGCAAATATGAAACTTCATCTTTGACTTCGCTCTGTCCTACTTTCCTAATCTAATAAATCACCATACACTGGCCTTTTTTTTCATTCAAAATATATTTCATGAATCATATCAAGTATCTTCTCAGACCACAATGGTATAAAACTGGAAATCAATTACAAGAAAAAAAAAAACACTAAAAAATGCACAAACACATGGAGGCTAAGTAAGATGTAACAAAATAATACCTGGGTTAACAATGAGAGCAAGGAAAAAAATTGAAAGATACCTTGATACAAAAGAGAATGAAAACACAGCAACATAAAATCTATGGGACACAGCCAAAGCAGTTCTAAGAGGGAAATTCATAGTCTACAACAAGAAACAAGAAAAATGTCTAAGAATCTAATTTACACTTAAAATAACTATGAAAAGAGCAAAAAACAAAGCTCAGAGTAAGTAGAACAACAAACAAAGCTCAGAGTAAGTATATACAATAGAATCATACTTGGCCATAAAAATAATGAAATATTACCATTTGCAACAGCATAGATGGACCTAGAGGTTATTATGCTAAGTGAAATAAGTCAGAGAAAGAAAAATACAATAAGATTTCACTTACAGCTGGGCTGGTGCTGCTTAGTGGTTGAGCATCGACCTGTGAACCAGGAGATCATGGTTTGATTCCCAGTCAGGGCACATGCCTGGGTTGTGTGCTTGATCTCCAGTGTAGGGCATGCAGAAGGCAGTTAATCAATGTTCTATCTCTCCCTCCATCTCCCTTCCTCTCTGAAATCAATAAAAAAAATCAGTTATATGTATAATCTAAAGGGCAAAATAAATGAACAAACAAAATAGAAATGAACTCATAGATACAGAGACCAGACTGATGGTAGTCACAGGGGATGGGATTGGGGGACTGGATGAAAAAGGTGAAGGGATTAAGGAGTTCAAATTGGTAGTTACAAAACAGTCATGGTGATGTCAATAATATGGTAATAACTATGCATGGCGACAGGTAGGTACTTGAAATATTGAGGGGACCACATTGCAAAGAATATGGTTATTTAACCACTATGCTGAATACCTGAAACTAATATAAAATAATATTGAATGTAAACTATGTAAAAATTATATATATATGGTTCATGCATGGTTTCTCTTCTCCGTTCTCACAGTTAATGCATAGTCCCATTGTCTCATGCCTGAATGACTGACTGAAAGTCCAGCTGACGATCCCACTTCCAGACTCGTCCTGCCCCAAGCCATTTTCTCAGACTTATCTTTCTAAAGCAAATTTGTTCTTGAGTCAAACACCTACCCAGAAGTTTCCTTTTCTAGCTTTCTTTCCACTTCACTTTCTACTTTTAACTTACTCCTGTCTAACTGGTTTTCTTTTCTTTTTCCTTTTATTTTTTGGTACTCTCATTTACAAATAAAATTGGCTAGTTTTTTAGAAAGTATTTTCTAAGTAGAAGGGGATTTTAAGTTACATTCATTTAAAGATTTTGTAGAAATGCTTTGAAAAACAGAAACTATCACAGAATTTGATTCCTGGTGCTACTGCTCTATTTATAAACTGTCTTTCATTAGACTAAAAGACACCTGACCATTTGATCATGGATAATTTTATTTTTTTAAACATGCCCCTTGCCCTATAGTCATATGAGAACCTACTATTGGTTAAACAATAACAAAAAAAGGTCTAATAAAAATCGTCTCATGTCCCTAAGACAAGAAGCAGACAAGTGGTGACTGGTGTTCTGTAGCAATGAGGACAGATTCCTGTGACTGGAAGCAACTAAAGGAGACTTTTCGAAGTGAAAGGTTACTAACGATCCCCTTTCTTCATTTAAAAGTTCAACAAATGTAGTTAAGCTCAAGTTAGTTAATTGCCCAATTACTCTTTAGATTTCCCAGCCCTAATGGAAAGTCATGGAAGAGTAACATTTATCATATTTGAAACGAAGCTTAAAAGTTTACTTTCTTCTAATATTTTGTTGAAGCGCTGAGAAATAAAATGTTTTCATAAGTATGATTCTCCTTTAAGAAAAGCAATATTTGATTATCAGTTATTTTGAGAATAAAAGAAACATTAGAAACTTGTTTGTGGATACAGAGGCACATGAATGAAAAATTCACCCTTTCCTTGTTTCAATAACGTAGCATCCTGACCATGAAATCATTAATGTTATCAAAATGCCATCTTGCTTAGGGAAGAATATCACAGTTGGTTATTCCAGCAAAAAATTATCAAGTCTCTAAAGGCAGGTATTTATCTTTTTCCTGTTGGCACCTAACAAAATACTTTATACATGGTAAGCATACAATATGTATTTTAACATTTGAATTCAATAATACTTCCCTCCCAATAGTAATAATATTGACACAGCTAAAAAAAAAACCCCCAAAACTGGCTTTAAAGGATCAATTAGATTCCTACTATGCTTGAAGAACATGAAAAATGAAAAGAGGCAGTATATTTCCAGATCTGATCTTTTCTAAACTAAGAAAGACCTAAATCAGAGCAGCTCACCTTTGAGATAATTTTCTGATGTGTAATGTAGATATTTTATAAAGATTAAAGCCAAAACCGGTTTGGCTCAGTGGATGGAGCGTCGGCCTGCGGACTGAGGGGTCCCAGGTTCAGTTCTGGTCAGGGGCATGTACCTGGGTTGCGGGCACATCCCCAGTGGGGGATGTGCAGGAGGCAGCTGATCGATGTTTCTAGCTCTCTGCCTCTCTCCCTTCCTCTCTGTAGAGAACCAGTAAAAATATATTTAAAAAAAAAGATTAAAAAGTGAAAATTAAGAAAAAGGAACCATCAGCATAGTCGAAGTAGTAGAATGACTTTCTTCCAAGATTTGTGAGTTCTTTTAGAGAGACTCCCAAGTTTTCAAGGACAGGCAGGTTCAGGTACTTGAGTCCGTGTTGGGTAAAGGTGTCATCACCAGAACACGGTGCTTACAACACCGGGGCCCTGTACAACCTCTCACAGTGCAACTCCACAATTATTTCACACTACAAGAACTGAGTTTCCTAGAATTCTCAGGAATAGAAGGATACTAGTTTTTTTCTTTCCACTTCATGTATTAAAAAAAAAAAAAAGTCAAGAAGGGTAGTGCCCAGTTCACTTCACCTAGCAAGCTAGCCCAAACATCGCCTGACTACTCCAGATCTATACTGCATTAACTTTCACCTGCTCAGGAAAGAGCAGGAAAGTGCAATGCTTTGTTTGGATGAAAACACAGGAATTCAGGTAAGCCAAACCAAACAGCTTAGCCAAGATGATTCAGCTTAATAGGTAAGACTCGGGCAGGCAAATGGGGGGAAAAGGAAAGTAGAAAAATACCCCCACCAACTCTGCTATTCCTCTGACAATCCAACCCCCCTTCGCCAAAAAATCAACAGGAAATGTTAACTGAAATATAAATGAGATGATGTAGAGTAGGAAGAGTAAAGGTTGAAAAAGAGAGACTTGGAGATAAATTAAATTATATGTTGTCTATGCAACCTGATTTCTGGTCATTTTAGAAAGAGAATTTTAACATGAAGAGGTTTGAACAGACTTTAAAAGGAACAGAGGGGACATAAGAGAGTGAAATTGTCCATTTAAGCATGTTTTTCCCCCAGTCCGTATTGCTCATCTGAAAACAAGAAGTAGAGCAGGTCAGGAAAGGGGTTATGGTTAACACTGCAAGATGAGAGATAAGCAGCCAGGCAGTTAGAAGCCAAAGCATTTTATCTAGAAGAGCAGGTCTGGCCTTGTTTCCATCTTGATAAGAATTAGATTGGAGAGCTTGTTTGTCTATAGACTAGGATGGGGTGACTGAGCTGAAGAAAGGGGACAGGGAAGGTGGGGGGCTTAGTTATGGAGTTGTGGCAAACCACTAATGTAGTGATAAATCCCTTGCGTGTGTTAAATATCCACCTGAACTTTGAAATAGTTAGACTTGACTGTTTAGATAACATGGCTGTGTTTCCTTCAAATATGGAGACAGATATCTAGAGAGTTTAGGTGACCTGGAAAGGCTTATTATCTTGGGCTAAAATTTTAACACAGTGACTAACTGGTTGGGTCACTGACTCAAAACTTGAAGCAAGTTACATCTGAACTTAAGTCCTCTTTAAATGCTACCTTGAACTTATATTCTGAAGCACACTATATTCTGAGTTTCTTTTTAAAGTTGTTTTCATTCCACTTCAAGTCCTTTTTTATTTAAACAAATTATAATTATAGGAAATTCTACTTTCATACTGCTCTAATTTGATGATATAACTGGTTCAGACACAATTTTTAAAAAATATAATTATGAAGGCCCTGGCTAGGTAGTTCCATTGGTTAGAGTGTCATTCTGATATGTCACGGTTGCAGGTTCCATCTCTGGTCAGGGCACATACAAGAATCAACCAATGAATAAATGAAACAAGCAATCGATGTCTCTTTCTCTCTCATCAATCAATTAAAAAAACAAAAAATTAAATATAATTTTTAAAATTGACAAAGTTCTAAGGTCACCAAGTTTTGTTCTTGGTATTCTTGGATGAGAACCATGGCTGCAGGTTTTTCTGAGATTTTATTATTACTTTTAATATCTCAGTCCAGCATACAAACCAAGAAATCAGAAATTCAAAATTATATAATTTAAAAAAAATAGGCCTTCAAAATTATTTTAGTGGCTAATTGAAATGATTTTAATTGTATTAGGTTTATTGTGCTCATGCCATTAATTGCTTAAGATGAGTTTCCTGACTATGTAAGATGGTTCGCATAGGAGGATGCATTATAGGACGGATATAATTCATCAACCTGTTTAGAATCTATACTATCTGAGAGATAAAGCAGAACATTTGTAGCCCAAGTGGTTAGATACAAAAACAAGTTTTTATAAATGACAGGTGGGAAGAAGGATCTTAAGCGATTTTTCCTTTCTTATCTAAGCTACTTTACAGATCGTCTGGTAACTTGGGTCTTATCTTCTCTGGTCCTGAGGCAGTCCCTATATATAATTAGCTCTGGACACTGCCCTGACCACCAGGAACATTGTCCAGAATGCTCTACTAAAGACTTTTTCCTAGAATGCTTGCTATTTAAATTTTTTCTTTTAGTTCTTGACTTTGGTGACTCAATAGAGTTGAGTTGGTAATCAAGTCTGAGGCTGGAAGCAATTTTGATGGTGATAGTAACAGTAGTAGTAATAATAGCAGTAGTAATAATAACAGGCCTCATTTATAGGAAGCCTCCCAGTTGTTGCAGGACTCTGGTAAGCATTTATATATGCTGTTTCTACATTGGTTATAATATACTCTAGCTACTAAGCCCCTACTCTACTTCCTTTCATAGACAAGATTTACCAAAGAATAATTATCACTTGCTATTCTATATCCTGACCTCTAGCATGCTTTTAATTATTTTTCTTATCTTAAAAATAAACCTCTCTCTCTCTCTCTCTCTCGTTCTCTCTCCCTCTCTCTTTAGCAGGGGTGGGAACTTCTTTTCTGCCAAGGGCCATTTGGATATTTATAATATATACGAGCCATACAAAACTATCAACTTAAAAATTAGCCTGCTATATTTGGTCAAATTTTTAATTAACTCACTCCTAATGCCTTGGCAGGGCCAGACCAAATGATACCCACCCTTGTTCTAGAGAGTCATTCCATTCAGCTGGTTTATAACTTTTTTCTAATGAAAATCTGTCACTATCTTTCCATAATGTTAAATAGTTAACTACACAATTTTTCTTGGTTGCATGCTATCACAAGGCATGAATGCATAAGTTGTTTAAATCAATCTTACCACTGAATATTGATTATTTTTGTCTGTATTTCACAAATTCTCAATATAAATACTTTATAGCATTAGCTCACTTAATTCTTATAAAATATAATTAGGCTGTCATAATATTATTGATAATAGTAAATTGTTTTACTATTTTACAGCTAAAGAAACTGAGGCACGGAAAGGTTAAGTACCTTGCTTAAGGTCACAGTGCTAGGAAATGGCAGATTGCAACTCAGGCTGTCTGACTCTGGAGTGAGTGCTCTTAGCTACTGAGACATGGTTGCCATCATAAGCAATGCTGCCATGCATGTCTCCATTTCTCATTTTTCCTTAGAAAAATCCCTGGGATGAAAATGCTGGCTTTTCAAATGCCTTGCCAATTGACCATCAAAGCACTGATACTTTTCTTTCCCACAAGTTGTATATTTCCAGGCCATAGAGCAGGGGTGGGAATGCCCAGCCTGGGGGCCATAGCAGGCCTGTGAACTCATTTGGTGTGGCCTGGCCAAGGCATTAGGGGTGAGTTACTTAAATGTTTGACCAAATATAGCAGGCTGACTTTTAAGTTGATAATTCTGTATGGCCTGCGAATGATGTTATAAATATCTAAATGGCCCTTGGCAGAAGAAAGGTTCCCCACCCCTGCCATAGGCAATACCGGTGTTAAAATTTAAAACTAAATTTCATGCTGTTTTAACTTGTATTTCTTATTCACAGTCCTCTGAACCTTTGTCAGCCATCTTCCTTGCAACCATGGAAGCAGAGATGACTTGAGTACGCCAGAGCATTTGGTACTTTTGTTCACTTCCTTCTCATGCTTCCCAAACCCTCTTCTGCTTCAGTGGGATTCACCCTGACCTCTTGCCTTCTAACTTGTATTGCACCGATACCTCTCTGACCTCCCTTTTAATTTTAGTGTTTCTTAGCTCTCCACTTGTTTCCCCTCTCATGTTACAGTCTCCTCTATTCCCATGACTTGAACTATTTAAATGCTAATGCCTCAAAAACTATCCCCTCCCAGGCACCTCCCCTAAATTCTAGACTTATATATGTAACATTAGACATCTTCACCAGGGATATTCTCCAGGCTTTTAAAAATAGAAAACGTTTAAATGGAACTCACTATTTCCCCCCTAAATGTGCTCATTTTATATTTACCACCATAATTTGATTTTACCATCATGTACAACCTAACAACTAAGGTAAGATGCATTCTAGACTTGGATGCAGTAAAGGGTGATGATGAATAGTAATGACTGTGGATCAGGTAACTCTAGGTTTGAGCCTTACCTATGCACCTTAAAATGTGGATGGGCTTGGGAAAGTTTCTTGAACGCTCTAATCTCCAGTTTTATTGTTTACAAAATGGGGGTGAAAATACCTGCTTTGCAAGGTTGTTGAGAAGAGTAAAGGGGATGATGTAGTGTTCTCATTGGAGTTCCTGATATTCTCAAAGCATTTAATGCAGAGGATTGCTAGTTTGGGGGATCATGTCTCATCCCTCACCTCAATCAATTTCTGAATCCTAATGCTTCTAACTCTGCAAGGTTGCCCCAATGTCCTTTCTCTCTTTACCATCCCTACTGATCATGCCTAATTAGGGTCCAGTCATCTCTGCTTCCATGGTTGCAATTTTCTCTAACTTCATGATCCTCAGCTTTTTCCCCTGACATCATCAGGATGGATGATGTTCACATGTGAGCCACTCCCTCAGGCATGGTCAATGTTAAGTAAAATTCTAGAGCAGTGGTTCTCAACCTTGGGTGCTCATTAGAATCACCTGGGAATCTTTTTTAAAATCCTGATTTCTGGGCCTCATCCTCCGGAAATTCTGTTTCTTTGTTATGGGGTGAGGCCACAACATTAGTAACAAAGAAACAGAATTTCCAGAGGATGAGGCCCAGAAATCAGGATTTTAAAAAGATTCCCAGGTGATTCTAAATATGCAGCCAAGGTTGAGAACCACTGTTCTAGGTGCTGATACAGAAGATACAAGGCAGGGAGGGCAGAGGAGTGGATAGGCGAGCAGATTGGCTACTGAAGGGGTTTCAGTTGCAGAAAG
>NW_006383015.1:3925985-3926232 GCF_000327345.1 Myotis davidii | reverse complement strand
GATAATGTCATTTTCATTTCCCCTTTTCCATCTCCCTCTTCATCTTCATCCCACTATAGTCTGCCCTTTGGCTCCAGATGCACCCCTGAGTATGCCCTTCATCCTGGGACCCATGACCTACATTCTGCTAAATCTACTGCACATTCTTCACTCAGCAGCAATGGACAATTTGAAAACTCTGCTTCCTCCTAATTCTTTAATTGCACCTTTTAAAATCACACTTTTGGCTTCATGTTTTATCCATACT
>NW_006383015.1:3894275-3925937 GCF_000327345.1 Myotis davidii | reverse complement strand
ACTCTTTCCTATGCAGTTTTCTTTTCTTCTCTTGTTCTTCCGTTCTTCCTTTATATTTTACTAACTTTGGGAGATTATCTCTATGCTTTATGGTTCCAATTACTCTCTGTATGCAGATGCCAACAAAGCCTCAATTTCTAAGCCTTTCCTCTTTCCTGAGGTCTATCAATCCAATTGCTCACAGAACTTCCCCACCTGATGGTGTTGTGACATCTGCACAGTGTTTTCAGAAGGGACTTCATCCTCCCCCATCCTCCCCAACCAAGCTTTTTCTTATTAAAGTTGCACATTTCTACAAATGGCACCACCCACCCAATATCTTAAACCAGAAATCTAGGAGAATCTATATTTGACCCCTTTTACAATTTTTGACCCCTAAATTTCAACCAGTTAGCCTATCTTGTTGATTACACCTCACGCACATCTCTAAAATCTGCCACATCTCCAAATCCATTACTACCAACTTAATCCAGGTTGCCATTATTTTACTTAAGAGTAATTTATCTCCTCCCTCTAACTTTGCTCCTCACCAATCCATTCTCCACGGGCAACTAGTTATTTTACCTGAATCCAAATCTGTTAAGATAGCCCCTAATTTAAAAAAGCCTTCAAGGTAAAGTTCTGACTTAAAATGTTTTATAAGGCTCTCCAATACATGGGTCTGGTCCCATCTACCAGACCAGACTGCTTGCCACGTCCACTCTCACCACTCTATGATCCAGCTACATTGGACTTTATCCGGGACCTCAGCTCTCTCTTGTCCCTGTTTTGCCTGCATGGCATGCTCTTCTGTCCATATTCCCTTTCTTTTCCAGGCTTACTCCCACTTCAAAGTTCCTATTCTCTAAGATTGATTAGTCTTCCTACTATCGATTTCTAAGATCCCAGTACTTTCCATATCATTACATCTAACTTCTTTATTAGAAACTCTTACTTATATGATCATAATAATTAGAGTACATTAAAATTGATATAAAAATGTTACCTACATTCCTTAAACATTAATTTTAATCCAATACATTTATTTTTTTAAATTTTTTATTTATTTTTTACATATGTCCCCTTTTCCCCCATTGACCTCTCCCAGCCTGCCCCTGCCCCAGGCCTTCACCGTCCTATTGTCTGGGTTATGTATCTATGCATACAAGTTCATTGGTTGAATTCTTCCTACCCACTCACCCTCCTCTGCCTTTCCTCTGAGGTTTGACAGTCTGTTCGGTGCTTCTATGTCTTTGGTTCAAATAACAAAACCCCAATATATTTAAATACACAATTGTTCACTGTTTTAAAAAAATGTATGGCTATGGCCTTAAATTTGGAGATGGGTTCATTGAAGATCCATCAGTCTTTCTTTACCATAATGCACTGTGTGTAAATTCTAGTTTCACTTTATTTAAAGTGGAATGAAAACTAAAAAAGAAAAAAATTGCAAACCAATCTGTATGTAGAATTTTCTGGATTATTAAGAATTTTTTTCTGGGACATTTCTGGTAGTAGCTCCTATATGTAATTTTGATAGAAACATTTTTAAAGACTCTCCTTTACTAAGTCTTTCTAAAATATTTAATTTTCAAAGAAACAACTCTTTCATTTTATAATCTATTTTATTAAATTATGTAAGCAATATTTAATTATTATGTGGTTATAGTAATGTTAACTGTCATAAGTTTGGGCATAAACACAACTAATTCTTGGCAAGCATGCAACTCACCCAGTGAGAGGAGAAGTGTGTAGGCTTACTGAAGTGTAGCCTACTGGCTGTGAGGTTTCACTGAGCTCTGAATATTTCTTTCTTTCTTTTGGTTAATCTTCACCAGAAAATATTTTTTCCATTGATTTTTTTTTTTTTTTTAGAGAGAGGATACAAGAGAAGGAGGGAGAACGGGGAGAGAGAGAAAACATCATCAATGTGAGAGAGATGCATTGATTGGTTGCCTCCTGTCTGGGGCTGGGGATGAAACTGTAACCCAGGTATGTGCCCCTGACTTGGAATCACCCATGAGACCCGTTGGTACTTGGGTCCCGAGCTCTGACCACTTACTACACTGGCCAGGGCTCAGCTCTGAATAGTAATCAGTTTGTTTTGCAGAGGAAATCGGTAGTATTGGTTAATTTGCCAAGTTAGTTAAGTGGAGAACTGTCAAGGGTATTCTGTTAACTTTGTTCTCTCTCTCCCACATTGATTCTCATCATTGAAGACAGAAGCATGCATGTCTTAAGAAAGGACCATCTCTCTTTTTATTCACCACTGCATTCTCCACCATGTGTTAGGCACACAATAAATATTTGCTGAAGGACTGAAGATATTATTAAATATGTAGACAGTCTACTCCTCCTTCTCTGTTCTTCCTCCATGACAGCTTTAGTGTCAACTGCTATAAACAGCCTGACTCTCCTGAGGGATCTCTCCATCCTCCAAAGGAAAATGCTTAACTTCCCTTTTTCTGCTGCACTGTACTCTACACCTGCTCCCAGTACACCACTTTAAAGTGCTCCTACTAACACTCCTTTCTGTTTCTCTTTAATCCATTGCAGATGAATGAATGAAGGCAGGAAATAATTTTTATTTGTATAGTTTGTGCCTAACATATGAATGGCACATGCTATTTGTCCAAGGAAATGAATCTATATATATAAAAGCCTAAGCGACCATCTGACTGTTAAACTGTCCAACCGGTTGCTATGACACACAATGGCCACCAGGGGTCAGACGCTCCAACCAGTAGCTATGATGTGCACTGACCACCAGGGGGAAGACACTCAATGCAGGAGTTGCTGATCTGCAGTGACTTGGCAGCTGTGGTTCTTGATGCAAGACAGGCTGTGGCCTTTGTCAGAGCAGTATACAAAAGAGGAAGACAGGGTTGTCAATTATGAGTTTCTTACAGTAAAGTACTCTCATTAAAATTCTCTCCTATTTTTACCAATGCTGGCTGGGAGCTTAATCTAGGTTCTCTCATGTGTCTGTACTATGTTGTATTACAGACCAGCCTACACAGCCATTTTTGGTATATGACCCATACTTTGACATCCAGTATTTTAGACCAAACATAAGAATCCTATATAATAAAAGGCTAATATGCAAAGTGTCCCCTCAACCGGGGGGAGTTCAACTGGGAGTGTGACTAGGGGGTGGGGCTAGCAGCCAACTGCCTGCGGACCCAACCCCCCAGCTGGCCCCGCCCCTGATAGGCCCATCTCTCTCTGATTGGGGCAGGCCAGCCGGCCAATCCCCATCCCCACCAACCTGGCCTGATCAGCCCCAATTGGGGCTGGCTGGCCAGACCCTACCTATGCATGAATTCATGCACCAGGCCTCTAGTAAGAATATAAAGAATGGAGGCCTCTTTAAAAATTAAAACGTACTTTTAAAGCAATTCTTAAGGGTTCTTAATAAAGCACCATGGAGAGCTTATCTAACAAAAGCCCAGTGATCAAACGGCAGAACGACCAGAACGACCACTACGACCAGTAACTATGATGTGCACTAACCACCAGGGGGAAGACACTCAATGCAGGACTTGCTGATCTGCAGTGACTTGGCAGCTGCAGTTCTTGGGTGACGCACCTGAACCAGAGAGGAGAGAGCCCAATTCCTGGGTGTGTCACCCTAGAACTGCCCTCTCGCTATCCAGTATTCCTCTGGGATGTCAGAGACCTGGTTCTGGCCCATCCCCACAGGCCAGGCCGAGGGACCCCACTGGTGCACAAATCTGTGCACCAGGCCTCTAGTTAATAAATAAATGAATAAATAAAATAGCTCTTCCATGTAGATATTCTTGTCACAATGTAGATGAGGAAACTGAGGCCAGTAAGTCCAAGTATCTTAAGTAATATTACATAGCAAATAAATCTTGGGGTCTCCTTGGTCTGTGGACCCAACTATATTATGTCTCCTTCAATCACCTGGTAAGATAAAACCTCTTTGAGTAATGGAACTAAAGCATTTCCTGGCTCCAATCAATTCTTACTTGCCAGCCATTTGTGAATATTAATATTTTCTCTGCTTGATGTTTCACAGACCCAAGTAAACAGCAAGAAGGAAGGGCAGATGAAGAATGCTTAGGAAAAAGGATACGAACCTGAGTAATAAGGAAGTCTGTGGTTTGAATTAGAGGAATGAGGAGGCTGAGGTGGGACAGAGATTGTATAAAGCATGCCAGACCCAAGTGTATAGATTTGCCCTATGGCAATACTTAACTCATAGAATGAGAACATTTGTATAAATTGCCATGCCATCGTTCCTCTCAGTGGAGGATACAGTATTTCCCGTATGTGGTTTGGGAAGCCTTCCTCAAGTAGATTGGTTCCAAATGGTATCCCAAATGGTAGGGAAAAATTTACCACAGTGTTTGCAAAAAGGGATTTAATCTGCAGGCTGAATGGCCAGTGATATTGAAGGACCTGACACAAACAAAAACTAGGTAAATTGTGAGGGTGGGCAGAGTGCAGAAAGAGCCATTGACATATTGTAGTGAGCAGCGGAGAACCTCCGTAGAGTCAAGAGAAGAACAGAACCTCTTTTTATGAATGTTTTTCCTTGACATCCAACTCCATACCACAGACCCTTACAATCATCTTTGATTTTGTCCAAATAAGACTTATTTATTACACATATTAGTTCTACATAAACTGTGTCTCATGCAAATGTGTTTGATCCCAAACTAATAACTTCATATTTTAGAAAATTCAGGCTTAAAAATCAATTTCCCATTTTTTTTTAACATTTCTATAACTGATTTTCTTTCTGCATGCTTAATAATGTAGAGGTTCAACTTTTTAGGTTTCACCACAAATTAATTCTGTTCCATCTGATGAACACACACCCAGGATATACTATTATCCTTCCTGCTTATACTCATCTTTAGTTTTGTCTGGCAAAGATATATGTCCCTGTGGTCACTGTATTTCATATCATCTCCATAGCATCATCTCTTTTATTGCTCTTGACTAGTCAAAATTCCCTTAACCTACAAGCAAGATAGGTGAGTGGTCTCTCACTTTACCAACTCCCGATTCACTTAAATCATTTTACCACAAATGTTCTCCTCCTAAAACAAAATTGGCTATCTTCACTTACAAATAAAAATACAAAATCATCTGAAAACACTAAATATAACTATTATTTCAATATACTTTAAAAAATCTTCATGTTTGAATACTGGTCTGTCACTTGTTAACTTTGAAGATTTAAGCAAGCGACTATATCTTTTTAAGTGTCTTGTTACCCGTTTTTAGTAAATGGGGTTGACAATGGCAACTGTATCATGTGACTGTTTTGAAGATGACATAAGGAAAACATGGAAATCACTTCAGTGACTGTTATATGCTGTTTGTGAATATAAAAGGGTAGCAGTGGCCATTATTATATAGTGGATGGATCATAAATCTGCTACTGAGCCCATAATGTACCTATACAAACTGAGGTGCACTATAAATATAAAATACAAACTAGATTTCAAAGACTTTATGAAAAATGAAGAAGGTGAAATGTATCATAAAATATTATATGCTTACATGTTGAAATGATAATAGTTTAGATATACTGGATTAAATAAAATACATTCAAATTATTTCACTTGTTTAATGTGGCTATTAATTAATTAATTACATTTGTAGCTTGAATTTGTGGCATATATGACATTTCTATTGCTATAATGATAATCGCAAACTCATAAATGGGTTTAATTTTACTTAAAAGTCCTGTCCTGCCCTTTCTATCTCAGGTGAAATGTCACTCACAATGAACTTTTTTTTTTTAAATAATTTTTATTTCTTAAAGTATTACAAAGAGTATTTCATATTTCTCCTTTTATCTGCCCCTTAACATTCCCCGGGCCTCCCCTACCCGCCAGTGTCTTGTGTCCATTGGTTATTCTTATATGCATGCATATAAATCCTTCCGTTGATCTCTTAATCCCCGCCCCCCAAAACCCTCCCCAGGCTTCCCACTGTAGTTTGACAGTCTGTTCAGTGCTGCTCTGCCTCTGCATCTATTTTTGTTCATCAGTTTATATTGGTCTTTATTATCCATTTCAACCTCACCGGGGCTCCCACCACCTCACCGGGGCTGTTTCGGCCTGAACTTTTATTATTATTTACAATATATATACCTTTAAAATAATTTTGAAACCTTATATTATAAGATATATAGAAGATTATATCTTAGGACTATAGATTTTAAATGATTGATCAATAAACTATAATTTGAAATTCTTCTGGTATCATATTTATCAAATGCCCTCCTTATATAGCCTATGAAAATAACATTTAAGATTTACTTGGTCATCATATATATTTATATACCCAATAAATTGTGGCTAACTGAAATCTGCATAATAATAAATGGGAAAACTTAGTTTATTTTATGACAAGGCATGCAGGTTACCAGAAGACCAGTAATTAAACTTGTGGTTACAATGTGGTCCCAGGGAAGCCTATGTAAGTAAAAGAGATTGTCTAAAAGCTGTGTTGAGATATAGGGCTGTCCTATGACTGTACATCCTGCCTCTTCGTGTGACCTTGAGCTTCATCCGACTATGATGAGGCCCCAGTCCTGTCATGTGATTGATTAGCTGTGAAGAAAAAAGGCTCATATAAATAAATTCACAAGAAGATTGCAGTGCAGGCCTCAGTTTCTGTAAATAGAGGTGCTCTCTAATATCCTCTAGCTCAAAATCAAATGATACTACATGGCATATTCAAATGAGTGTGAACAGACACCTACTTTTACATACGTATGCCACAAATTTTTAAAGAATAATTTTAAATATCACCCTGCCTTATAGATCACAAAGAGAATCAAGAAGCTCTTCAAATGCCCATGAGAGAAGAGACAGAAGACTAAACCACCATCCCCCCGCTCAGCGGCGGTACATGGTGCCTCACTCTCTGGCCAAGCAGTGCTCTCTGCTCTCTGTTTCTCTTTCTTAGACACATTCAAATTCAGAGGAACTGAAAATTGAAGTTCATTTCCCTTGAAATCCCTGTCACACAATTTCAACCTAACTTTATAGTTGCCTTTTAAAAACTTCCCAATAAAATTTCCAAAAACTCTTGCAAATACCACCTTTACTATGAGGTCATTCTTGGTCCCTAAACCATCTCCCACTGTGACCCCCCAGGTTATCTGTGCCTTTGTTTTGACCCTTGGTGATGGCTTTTCTTTATAGGCACTTTTATACTTTTATATAGTTCTATTTCTTCTACTGTTTTGTGCTTTCCTTGATAGAGTTCTTTTTATACTTTACACTTTACCCACGGTATATGAGTGTGTGTATATATATTTTTAAAATGAAATGTAAGTTTATATCCCTCTCCTGATATTAACCCAGTGTCTCCAATTTCCTATCAGACATCTCCACTTGAATGCCATACTGGTATTTCACACTCAACATGTTCGATATATTTCTCATTTCTGTACCCCTCAAATCTATTTCACCCCCTGAGGTCAGTAAATGGCAGCATCATACATCTACTTTTCCAACTCAGAAACTAGGATATCACCCGTATATATCCCTCTCCCTTACTACCTATCTACAATCAATCGACAGTCCAGCATATTCTACCTTTTAAACACCTTTGGAATCTAACCACTTCTCTCCATTTCCAGACCCACTACCATAGAACGATTCACCTTTATCTTTTTCCTGTATTTACTGAAGCAGCTTCTACCTCCAGTCTTCATCCCACCGAATTAATTCCATAGTACTTTGCAAAGTGGCTGCATGTACTAGGCATTGTTGTCCCTTAAATTATGGATTATTTTACCAGTGAATACTGGCACAAGAACCAATCATGTAGGAAGAGATAGTATGGAAAGTGGACCAATTTTTAATTTTGGAAACTAAACAGTCTGTACATTCTATCCTCTTAAAGTCTCATCCTATAGGCTAATTCTGTAGACATTTGCTTAAGCTTCTCCAAGGATACAAAGTGGCATTGCCAAGAATCCCAGAATAAATTAATGCTCACTGGGCCACAATCCTAGAATGAAAATGTGAATATGTTGTTCCATACTTGTTTTTTTATTCTTCCAGTATTATTTACCAAGGAATTTCTCCAGGGCCCTTAATAGAAAACACAAATACACATGTTCAACCTTCAAATGATAACAATTTACTCCTCTTAGCTAGACACAATCAGGCTTAACTTTAGGTTTTAAATTGTGTATGTTCTTTCATAACTAAATCTTCTGAAACTCTCTTTAATATTATTCAATAAAATGATCAATGATATTTTTCAGGCTCAGACTCATATGTCAGCTTATTTTACTTGCTGTGTCATAAATTAGGTGTTTCTGCATATAAATCAGACCTGCTTTGTGCATTGTGATAAATGGGGTGGGATAAGTCATTCATTCATACTGTCACTCAGACAGCCAGTGATGTAGCTGTCCTTGTTCTCCAAATTAGTTGTATTATGGAGTTCTGCCATAATAGTTGGACAAATGGGATGAATTCAGATCTCATAGAATAAAACAAATTCAGAAGCTAAAGCTCTTTTCTCTTCCCAGACTATTGCATTTATAATTTACATGGTCTCAACTAGTGAAAATAAGTCTAACTTAAAAATGAGAAAAGTAGCTCTAACCGGTTTGGCCCAGTGGATAGAGCGTCGGCCTGAGGACTCAAGGGTCCCAGGTTTGATTACAGTCAAGGGCATGTACCTTGGTTATGGGCACATCCCCCATGGCGGGTGTGCAGGAGGCAGCTGATCGACGTTTCTAACTCTCTATCCTTCTCCCTTACTCTCTGTAAAAAATCAATAAAACAAATTTTTTTAAAAAATAAGAAAAGTAGAAAAAGTTTTTGCTTCTGAAAAATACAAGGGATATTTATAACTCCACATTCAGGGAACTAAAGAACAAATAGCAGATAAACAGGAACCAGAGACTACAGATTTAAAATGTAGTAAGTGATTACATTTTATTAGTTGCACTTTAACCCTGTGCTGGTGTAGGGCATACTCACTGTCCACTAGCAGGTTGACTGACCGCCATTGGTGACATGTGATGGCTTCAGTGCACTGAGTTTCCATGGGGCACTAAGATTGCCCAGAGCTACTTATATATAAACTTCTATGTGGTGACTCATAATTGTAGTTGGGTTATACACGCATTGGAAACATGGCTGGCAAAGCCTACTGATATTAATGAGCCATATATCACAGAAAGGAAAACACATACCCCTCATTATGTTGGTCACTTTTGCTGCCTATATTTTTTAATTGGTCTGATGGCGCCATGTTTTCTGAGTCTGATACAAGAGAATAACATAACTAATCCCAAGCATATCGCAAGCAAAGAACTTGTATACATATATGCATAAGCCGTGGACACAGACAATAGGAAGGTGAAGGCCTGGGGTGGGGGTAGGGGGCATGTTAGAAGGGGTCAATGGGGAAAAAGGGGGACATTTGTAATACTTTTAACAATAAAGATTTTTTTAAAAAAACATACTTCATCTTAAAAAAAGAAACCACAGCCTTAAGATAGTTCACACTGATGGAATGATATGTTAGTAAATTTTCACATAGCCCCAAAGTCACTGCACCATATCAAGTTCTTTAATGGTAAACTTTCTGTAGGTTAGAAATTGTGAGCCATGATAAATTACTCTAAGACAGTGATTTTGAACCTTTTTCATCTCATGGCACTCATAAACTAATTACAAAAATGCTGCTGCACACCAAAAATATATTTTTTGCCAATGTAATAAAAAATGAGGTATAATTTTGATTCATTCACACCAGATGACGATTGCTGTGATGGTTGTTGGCACTTTTTACTTGACAATCTAGGAGAAAGAGGTCAGTGCCCCTGACTAAATAGTCAGGTATTGCATGTTTAAAAATTCTCACCAGTTGAAAATGCTCTAGGAAGAATTCAAAAGACATTAGCATAAATGAGCATTTTATTAAAGCTAAGAGATATCATATTGAGTATGATAGCTAGTCTCTCAAGACGATGATTAATATTTTTTTAAAAAGCCAAACACATTTTTATAATTAAGGCAGAACATGTTGTAAGCATACTATTATTTAAATAGATAACCTTGTGTGTCCATTTTAGAGTTTCTATTAAGAGACATTATACCATACAGTTATCTTTGTTTCAAAAGAATTAGGCCATGACCCACTTCATATCTCAAAGACCCAGGAAAGCTCCTAGAATCCTCCTTGGCGAATGAAGTGATGTTGTCCCTTCCCCCAGGCCTGAAGCAGAGCTGTTCCTTGCTCATTATGTGATCAAGTGGCCACGGTTCTTAGCTATAATCAGACTTATCAAAACATTGAAGAAGAAAGCAGAAGACTCTGGTAGCCTGGAAAAGGCATCAGCAGTACAGTATAGCCAAACTACCTTTTGTTAGGATGACTACAAAGTGACTTGGCTAAGAGTTTGGAAAAACATGAGTCATTTGCTGTCCCAGTTTTTCTTTTTTCCCTTGAGTGTTATCAAATGATAGTAATATCTATGCATGTTACGACCTGATGTAAATAAATAAATAAATAAATAAATAAACAAACAAACAAACAGTGAAGGAAGGTGGGGCAGGGTTACAGAGAATAGACTGTGTGAAGGCCAAAATACCAGATTACTTACATTGTTGAAGTAAGACAAGGAGAATATGATGGCCGGCGTAACTACAGCACCCATCCCTGAAGACTGGGGGGACTTGTCAGGTCAAAGCCAAGAAATTTCAAATAGCTGTACATGTCTCAGTCCTAAGGGTAGACAACATGAGGTCAGAGTTTATTATAAACATATCACTTCACAATGGCTAGAGTTGGGACTGTGGGTGAAACTTGAAAATGCCCCTATGATACAGAAATAACAGTAAAAAGGTAAGTTAGTCCTGGTTTAAGCACCTAAGAAGAATAAGTGTACTGTCCAGGCCGCTCACTGAATTTGGAAGATATAATAAAATGACAACTTATCATTGTGAACATTTGGGATATCATGTCCAGAGCTTCCAGTACTGATAACTTCATATTACTCATGATGAGTCAGCTCACGGTTTTTAAATAGAAAAGAATCAGAAAACAAAGTATAAACCCTGGAAATTACATTCTGCAGTAAGAAAAGAAATGAGTATGGGAATACAGATAAAGTGTTTTAGAAACGGGTAAAGAATTCCATCAATTCTGAAGGAAGTATTTTGAATAAACTGAAGTCCACACTTATTTAAATCAAGTATAAAAAAGGAGTCTTTAGAAGATCTAGCTAGAATAATTTATCTATTTCTTAAAATTTCTGTAGAAAAACTTACAGTGGGAAGGCTGGGGAGGGTTGGGGGGTAGGAGGGGGGAGTAAGAGATCAACTGAAGAACTTGTATGCATGCATATAAGCATAAACAATGGGCATAAGACACTGGGGGGTAGGGGAGGCAGGGGGAATGACAAGGGGGAAAAAAGGGAGACATATGTAATATTCTGTAATACTTTAAGCAATAAAACAAAATTTAAAAAAAAGAAAAATTTAATTCCAGGTGATTTTTGCCCTGCTACATAATGTTATATTTCTCATCCTTCCTGATTACGTAAATTCGTTTGTTGATTTGGGATCATTCTGCTTAAAAATTAGAGTAAGCAAAACATTACTTATAAGTTATGTCTCTGAAACATTATTTTTTGTTATCCACTGCTTTATAATGTTTGCTGTCTCAGTGTGTTCAGCTACTATAACAAAATACCACAGGCTAGGCAGCTTGTAAACAACAGGAATTTATTTCTCACAGTTCTGGAGGCTGGAAGTCCAAGTTCAAGAGGCCATCAGGGTCATGTTCTGGTGAAGGTCCTCATGCTGGTTCATACTAGTAGCTGCTGTCTTCTCCCTGTCAAAGGTGGAGGGAACCAGGCAGCTCTGTGGGGTCTGTTTTATAAAGGCGTTAATCCCATTTATGAGGGCTCCAAGCTCACAACCTATGCACCCCCGAAGGCCCCGCCACCCAAGATCATCACATAGGCATTCAGATTCCGACACGTGAATTTGGGTGTGGGGGATACAAACATTCAGACGAGAGATTTGCTGTTCCCCTGTAATAATGTGGTGTGTCAATCAAATGCTGAATACACGCCTTTAGACAATAAAACACTGGGCTAAGCATATTTGGACTTAGATTCTAGTCCTAGCCTTTTCGCTTACTTGTGGTGTTCCTGAACAAAATCACAACCAGCCTGAACCTGTTTCCTTATCAATAAAATAAATTATCAGATATGCTACACATCCCATGAGAATTTTGAGAGTGAATTAGATAAAGCCGGTAACAATTGTGCTGACTTGTAAAGTACCCGTGAAAAAGGGCAGAGTTGAAACTCACATTTATGTTTTGGTTGCATTAAATTGCTTGTATTGAAAGAGACTGGATTTCAAATTAGTCCATCGGAATTGTGACAGGGTGACGAAGAACAGATAGCAAGTGGTACAACAGGTATGTAGAAAAGGGAAGGGGGAGCAGCAGAAAGATTGATGTGGACACAGATGAGGAGGGGGTTAGAAGGGAGATGGAAAGAAATGTAGATGAGTTACATGATATGAGAGAAAAAAAAAGAGAAGGAAAAATAGGGAAGAAAAGAAGGCCACTCATTCTGAGACTGGGATATTTCACTTCCAAGATATGGGCCCACTTTTACTGCTCAAGTAGCCAACCACCCTAGGCCCTCTTCCCTATTTTTGAATGGGGGATGTTAGAGTTGGAAACTCCTCCACATTTACAAGAGCTATCTTGGCCAGAGCCTTTTAAGTTTTTAAATCTACCAACCCAGGGCACGGACATACTATGAACTTCATTCCCATTCCCTCTTAAACTCCTACTCCACCATCAAGGCATTCCATGAAGCACTCCCAGTGCACACAGCTGATTCTGTCCCAGTCTCCATGAGCTAAGGTAAAATGATAACACTGAAGGACTCTTTAGTGATAAGCTCATCTAGGACCCAGGAGAGCCCAACACACACACCCTTACCTTACTTCCTTTCTAACCCTCCGTTCTTCCTGAAGCCCTTAAAAATCGTGCTTCCTTGCATATGCCTCATTTGGTCAGATGACCAGAGTCCTACAGCTCTTTTCAGGGATTTTAGATTAGAACTGAACACCAATATGGGCAGAATCTATTTTTACTGTTTGTTTGTTTTTAAAATATTTTTATTGATTTCAGAGAGGAAGGGATAAGGAGCAAGAGATAGAAACATCAATGAGAGAATTAATCCGCTGCCTCCTGCATGCCCCCCACAATGCAGATGGAGGACCAGAGTCCTACAGCTCTTTTCAGGGATTTTAGATTAGAACTGAACACCAATATGGGCAGAATCTATTTTTACTGTTTGTTTGTTTTTAAAATATTTTTATTGATTTCAGAGAGGAAGGGATAAGGAGCAAGAGATAGAAACATCAATGAGAGAATTAATCGGCTGCCTCCTGCATGCCCCCCACAATGGAGATGGAACCAGCAACCTAGGCACGTGCTTCAACTGGGAATCTAACCATGACCTCCTGGTTCAGAGGTTGATGTTCAACCACTGAGCCACGCCTGCAGGGCTGTTTTTCTATTTTGAGGGATCTGTCCTGTGACTGACAAAATTTTAAGTTAGAGGCAGCTGGTCTGACCCAAGAATATTCTAGGATGATAGAGCAATAGTAAGGACAAAAAGAAAAAAGGTTCATGTTTCCTTTTCTCAGGCTGGGATCATTTTTACTAAGATCTCCCCCTACTTTTGCCCATTTTTTTGTGTGTGGATTATGGACACTCTATCTTCTTTGTTAATTCCTCCTATCTCCCTTAGGCTTGTTTATGGAAGAACTGTCCCTGTCCCCCTCAGTTTTTGTGTCCAATAGGAGAAAAGCAGCAACATTAAGTTTCATCACTTGTATCCTAATTTGTACTTTAGTGAGAAGTTAAAAGATCATACTGGGAACGATTAGTAGGGATATTAACAAAACATGAGGTTTTGTTGGATGTTTCATAGGTCCATCTTAGAAACCCCTATAGTAAGAGGTAGAGTTGCTAAAATATTAAATGAATTGCCTTCACCAGGTATCTCACACACCAAGGACAGCCCTGTGACTTGAGCACACTGATAAAAAGTCTAACAATCATATCAAGATTTCAATTATCCCATTTCTCTGACCCTACTGCAATAGAAAAGTCAAGAACATATGGCATGTTTTTTTTTGACAACTTTATTTTGCTCTTGTCAATATTATAAACCAAGAAAATTTGATATTTCTTGCTGATCTTGAAAAGATCCCTCATAAATTTAATACTAGAGAGTAATTTATTAAGCTCATCTTTTTTTTTGTCTTGTTAGTTCCTTTGCTTGCAGTTTCCCCCCACATGTTGATATTTTGAATTAAAGATGGTCAGTGAAGTAAAATTTCATTAGAATTTGTATTTTTATTCTGTGTGGCTTGTAGAAGTGAAATTATTAGAAAATGTGATAAAGATCCAAGAAATTTGTGAATACTTATTGATGAAGAAAAATTCTAACAGCTCTCTCCAATGTGATGGTAGACTTACGTAAAATTGGCATGGGATAAGCAAATAGCTAAAGCTAAAGGAAGTGAGTTTGCAAATCCTAAGCGCCCCTTTACAAACTTCTCATGTTAAAACAAACTTCCTTTGTAAAATCTGAAGAGAATATCATGACTCGCATAATTGTAGTATAACGAAGCAGAACAGACAACCACCTTTTTGCCAGTGTGATTCAACAATCTCTGTGACTTACACTTTAATCTTGGTCTGAACCTAAGAAATGCTCGTTTCTAATATGGATAGTGAATGTTACGTGGACTGCTTGTGTAATTCACTGTGTACTTTGGAGCAAGTCACAACTATCTTCCCTCAGGTCTCACTTTTTTCTTCTATAAGTAAGGATGGACCTGTTAGATTTGTTTAAGGGTAAAATAAGATATAAACTTTCTGAAGCGGTGAGAGATGTCATCCTTAACAAATCATGGAACCAACAACTGAACACCCATATGGGCAGAACCACTTGGTTCTCTGCTGTGGTGGGCTGCATAGTAATGATGGGGGCTGCTGAGCCACACGTATCCAAATCTCTGTGTCAGGCAATGTGACACACACACACACTGGCCATGATAACACCAACAAGCCAGATGCCAGTGAACATTTTAATCTGCATATGCAAGATGTTTGTGAATAGAATTTTCACCAGAAAGTTTTTATAGCAAACTTTTATGCCAGAAGTTTATTTTATTGGTAAAATATTAAATAATATACAGAATTAAAAACTGCACTTACACTTCTGAGAAGAAATAAATCTTGGACAAATTATATGCTTGTTCCTGAGATTCCCTAAATTTATTCCAGTAGCTGTGCACTCAGACAGTACAAACCTTTATAATATAATCCTTTTCACAAAGTATTACAAAGTTTCTGCAGCTTTTTAGTGGTACACACATACAGACACACACTCACACATGCATATACAACACTCATACACATATACACGGTACCCACATACATGTGCAGAACATGTATGTGTGTGCATTAAAAACAAAGAAAATACAAGTCCCATAATTTAATCTGCAGTGATGTCGGAGGTCTCCAAATTGGTGTGTAGCAGACTGCCTTGTCACACAGCTGCAAAGCCTGTCTCAGTATTTCCATAGTAAACCTCATTTTCTGAGGTATGGTAATTGAGCCTTAAAAAAACTACATTACACTGAGCAAACCTGACATACAAGGTCTGGAATTTCAATTTTACATATATATTTATATATATTTCTTTTTTAAACAATAGCTTTATTTTCCCAAATTATTAGTTTGAAAAAAAATGAGGTTTATTGGTTTGACCTATTTTTATTTGTATTTTTTTTGCCTCTACAACTCAAAATATCCTAGAAACTGTCAAGCAATTAGTTTTTAAAGTAGTCTAATTACCTTTGGTATTGTTAAAGAAAAAAAATCTAAAATGGCCAAGACATATACTGTACAAATGCAGTAACTGCCTTTAAGAGAAATGCCAAAGAAATGTCATCTTTTAACAAAATATGTATTTACATTACAGCAGTTTCACTACAGGGACACAGGTATAAAAAAAGAAAACCAACAAATGGCATATAAATATGTATGATACGAAAAATACTTCTTACTTAAATTTGTATGAAAACAGGAGTGCTCCAAATATTTCTTAAAAATTTTCTCCAATAAGTGATAGGCAAGTGTTTAAAATGGAGCGAAGTGCTTTGCTTTTATTTTTAAAGTTCATTTTCAAAAGGAGAAAGTCGAAATAAAAAATATTAGGTTTTTAATTTAAAACATCAAGCAAGGACCTAAGAAGAAAGTTCAGTCAACTTGAGGACACACTTCTCAGGCAAAAGAGTTCTAATTTCAATGGGAATTTAGCCTAAATTACGTGCCATGAGATTAGATTAATGGTTTGTACATTCTGATTTTTTTTTGACTGAGGAGTGTTTTTCTCTTTGCTTTTTGTGTCCTTTGACTAACATACCATGGTTTTCAAGGGTTTCTTTTTTCATTAACTAAAGAAAGAATAGTTCAGAAAACAAACAAAAAAAATAACCATAGTTTTTAAGACTTTAAGGAGAGTATTGCACTTGTACAGAAAGAAAAGAAAAATATCTTTTAAACTAAAGGCAGAAGCAATCATTCTAGAATTGCAAATAACACATGGTCTAAAAGATCCGACTAGTAAGAGCAAATGTGGAGCCTGGAGTGTCCCCTCTAAACCTGGAATAACATTAGAGTTAAGAGTTAAGACTTTTGCTTTAAATTTTTAACATCTTCCTAAATATTTGCAAAAATTGTTTCTCCTCTCGTAATACACACTTTCGAAGAAAAAACAAATTAGAACACAAAATTCAACAGAAAAAGGAAGGCAAACATACTATATGATGATTACATAATTTCTGAAGTCATATTTTAGGTATCCAATATTTGAAAGGGAAAGTAACACAAAGATTATATATCTTACCATTTTTATCCCAACTACTTTTTTTAAAATATAAAACTACACTTGAGTATAAAAATATGTCAGCAGATTATACAGCCAACAGAAATCACGCACAAAAAAATTAAGACTTAAGAGACCCATGAATTAGAAATAGGATTTGAGCTAATCTTCAAACTAGTAGGGGGAAAAGAAAAGAGAGGCAGAGACATCCCAAGACAATGATGGAAGTGATATGGACAGAGAGGAAAAAGGGTGGAGGACAGCAGACAGAATTTAAGAAGAGACAACAAAGAGAATTTGTTACACAGGAAGGGGACATGATTTATGTCCAAAATCTGAGGGTGCTTGGCAGTCATTTTTTTTAAAATCACAGTTTCAGAAATGGAACTACTTAAAAAAATAAACACAAAAGAATAAAACAACAAAAACAAAACCCAGAGTCCTTCCCTTATTACAGTGTATTCAATGTTTTAAATTCATTTCCAGTAAATTAAATTAAGTAGAATCCTGATAAGTGCATAGAAGGGGATTCAGTGACCTCCACCCATCAGAGAGGCTTTTCTTACTGGGTGTCACTTGAGGTAATTTGAAGGCCCAATTGACTGCAAACTGGCTTATCTGTACCTATATGAAATTAGATGCCATACTTTCCATGGTTTAGCAGAGGGCCCCTACATTTTATATGTTATTCACAATAAAAAGGACATCATAGAAAACTAGTCATTCACATACTATTCTCTGTATGGGGTAAAGGTTATTTCACAACACATTTATACAGAAAATATACAAATGCAATGTTACGGAAGAAAAACCCCATAAACAGAATTAAGAACTTATTTCTAAGAGTGCATGTGAAAAATATCCACAAACTTACAGTACAGCAGGAAAAAACTAAAAAGCCAGAAATAGAATGTTACATGAAAACCTTGTGGAAATTTCAAAATTTTAGGTTTCTGCAAAAAATGTAAAAATAGTTAAGGTGTCATTATTTGGCCTAGCAATACACCATGAGAAAGAAACACTAGCATATCACAGCTTCTTGGTCATATGACATTTGCTTTGTATAACAAGCAGCTTATTATTACTATTTTTATTATTTTTTAAAAGCTGTCATATCCTTGCATTCCTTGCAAGTAATACACAACCATGGTAGGGAACCATTTGAGATTATGCTTTAGAGAATAGCAGTGTGATCTGACTGTTCAGTTTTGTTTTGTTCAAGGAGAATTAATTACCTGCTTCTCTACATTATTTCATTAAACATTAACAGATTAGAAGACTGAGGTTCTAAGACTACCACAATGCTAGTCCTTAGATGAAATTCCAAACAATACTCTGTTTTATTGAGCAAAAAATCCCACTAATAATGCCTTGCATGATATCAGAACTTATTTTTTTTCCTTAAACAAAACAAAACACATACCTTAATGCAATTCACAGCTAAAACTTCCATCTATCTTATATTTTACCAGCATAGCCTTGTGATGGCATTCAGAAATACTATTTAACTAAAAAGACAAAATCTGGTTTCAAAATTTTCTTTGACTTTGCACAGATGAGCTGAAAGTCTCTGAATTGAAAATTCTTCTAACAGTGTTGCCCTAAAAACATGAAGATAAATTATATAGTGCTCAATTTTAAGTGATTTTTAAAAATACAGAGTAAAAGTGTTGTAGAGGTACAACAGCTAATCAACACTCTCTCAATGCATTTTAAAAAGGCACCAATATAAAAAATTTTGTAAGTATTTAATACATTAAATTAAGGATCTTAAGAGACCAGTTACTGTATATTTTAATTATTTTGCAGAAACTGGAGGTTTAAAAACATTTCTAAGATAACTTTCCTATATACAAACTATAATTTCTCTGCCACTCTTTTTTTCCTGTGCATTTGGGGAATTCCTGTTTTAGAGTAGTCTTAATAAAATAGTATTTGCTACAATAATATATCGAATGTAAGTAAAGATGATCACAAACGTAACATCCCTTTTCATAAAAATGAACAATTTAAAGTTGAAAAATAACACAGCCAGTACCTTATAATCTAAGTTCTGTCTTGAAACTAAGGCCATACAGATTTTTGTTTGTATTTTTGCAGCCTTTTCTTTTTCTACTTTAATGAATGATTTTGGAGATAAAATGAATTAACAGTGGAAAATAAATAAACCAATTTTCATTGAAATGCCTTCACTGGTATAAAACTTATGAAATATTAAAATATCATAAAGACTTCAGGGTGGTTGTGTGAGGTGTACAACACACACAAAACAATACCAAAATCACTAAAATTCTCTTGTTATTGTCCATCTGTCATTTACATAGCAGTTGGGGTGGGGTTTTTTTGTATCTTCCTATCCAAAAGTAATTTGTTTCCTTCTCTTTGGAGATTATATAAAATCAGCTTAAATTCTCTAGTTTTTTTTGACTCTTTTGATTTCTTCTGAAGTAGGTAGTTGCAACTTTCAATAGTTGCCAAATGTCCTAGCCACACACTAGTTACTTCTTTAATATTTCTTAATACAATCTGGTAAGAAGAAAGCTCAGGCATTAACAGTAGTTAGCTCTCTATATGTTCTTGCAACACAGCTGACCACTCTAATTGCTTCTTTTTATACATTTTCTCTAAAAGATTGTATGTGTGTATACATAATTGTTTGTATGTATGTAGGAGATACCCTTCACTTTGTAGCCAAATCTAAATCCTGCTCTCTTATTCTCCCATTTTGTCCCTCTAGAATATTCTCAACGGATGTTTCAGCAACTCGAAATTGCTTCCGATCTGCTGATTGGTCACTTCCACTATTGTAAAAAGCCAGGGTAGAATAGCTTTTTAAGTGATTGACCACCAGTAGAGAGAGGCTGCAGGTTTCTCCATCAAGAGTAGGAGAGAAAATTCTGGGCAAAATTAGGGCAATGCAATATGATGAATTTCTGAATTTTTGCCAACATGGAAAACACAAAAACTAACCCATTTTTATGCCCCTTAAATACTCTGTATTGTAAAATCTCAGCTGAATAAACTGAGCATAAAACTGTTCTATAAAACTTGACTTATTTGGTGTCTGACCCCCATACTTATTTTTAGGTGCTACCACCTTGCTTATTTCCTTTAGTGAAGAAGAGGCATGCAAATATAGCCATCCAGATTTCCCAGAAAGTACCGTGTCCACAGACATTCTTCCTAAACCTGCACACTGGAATCGACCTTGTCCTCATTTGTCCCAGCCACGCCCTGAGCCATCTTTACCTTTTTCTGTTCCTCAGATCATGAGGCTAAGAAAGTACAAGCACACACTTGTAGCAAATGCACTTGCATAAGTACCAAGTCCCTTCGATAAAATAGATCCCTAAAAAGATAAAATGAGAAAAGGAGAGTGCATGAGTCCTGTCTTCATGGGGCACTACACAACTCTTTAGATCCTCCTAAATTCAGTTTCCGCCCAGGGCAGGTACATCATTGTTCACACATTTTTTTTTTAATCGGAAGCAGGAAGAAAATTGAGACAATGCCAGCAGAAATTCACACATAGCCAAAGTTATGCACATACTGACTGCTGTCCAAATGTTTCTTTAAATTGCGGTGAAACACAAAATCACTAATTTAAATGATTTATCTACCACCGAAAGGCAAAAACAAAAATCTCAATTACTTAATGATTAGTTAGGGTGGAGGGGGGAGGGTTTCAATACATGTGTTAGCTTTGAATGAGCTGTATATTAATGCCCCAATGTACCAAAGCATGCAAGAGAAAATAAAATGACCGTTGACATTCTATTTAAAACATTTCACATCTCTGTTTTGGTGCCTCTCTTAGATTTAAGAAAACAGTTTGGACATTTCTCCAAGAATAATGACAGCAGGGGCTAGTAAAAGAGACCCGAGTGGGGGCCATTTTGCGTGGCTCTGGCTGTCGGTGCTCAGAAGCTGCTTAAATAAGCAGATGGTAAACCAGCAAATGAGCAAAGAGCTGCATCGAGACCAGAGGTGCTTATCTGTCCATCGCTCTCTAGTCTTGCTAATTCTCACATCATTCTGTATTAAGAAACATCGTTTCTGCATCCTATTTAATGGTGTTTTTTTTAAGCAGCTATCAGGGACTGCTAACCGAATGTCAGTCTTCATAAATGGTTCTCCGAGGATCCAGTCACCGGCAGGCTTGCCCTCTCTGAACACAAGCAGTGAGTTCTGCCTCCAAGTGTGCCCCCCCGCCCCCACCCCAGATGACCTGAAGCAACCTCACCAAGTTGCTTCCCTCGAATGCTGTAGGACTGCAAAGAACAGAGCACCCACACACGTGACATTAAAGTCTGCGCGTGGACTATGGTGACCTGTATTGATTAAAGGAAGAGAAATTCTGTACTAAGGAGCTGAGATGCATTTCTGACAAGGACTTATACAGAGTTGAACAATTTTGAGACCGAAAAAGTGCTGGACACAGTCACTTTCACTTGGAGGTGCTGTCACATCCTATAATCTAAGAATAAAGCTTTTTGTTTGTAAAAATAAGCTTTTTCTTTGTTTGTTTGATCTATAGTCCAATGTATAAGAGACACAGAAGTTCCCTTTCCCTGCATCAAAAGTGGTAGATGTTATTATTGAAAAAATACCAGAATAAATAGCCCTAGTTCCATAACCTTTGGGGTTTCAAGTTACACATTCAGATCAAATCGGGAATTGCTCCAAGGAGAGTTTGAAAGACACAGCCTATAGTAAGGCATACAAGGTTTGCTGCTGGGAGAGTAAAAGATGAATGGACTGTGGACAGAACACTGGGTGGTCACAGCTTGAAAAACACAAGTGAAAAGAGAAATATACCAGAAAAGGGATTTCTGAGTGGGTTTTTTCCCCCTACTGTTAGCCTAATTATATTTTTTTTCTGCTGACTGGTTAACACTGATTAAATGCCGATAAAGTGACAATCGTAAGCACACTTTTAGCAACAAATATGTATACTATGCGGCCATCGCATTACAACGTTAAAAGAAAACTCCCCAAACAAATTTATGAAAGTAGAGGTCCCTTCTGGAAACTACAGACTGCCTCTTAGCCACTCTTAGACCATATGTTATTCTGAAAACTAGATAAAAATACTATTCATTAAAGGTGTTAAAAGTAAGGCTGCCAGGGTGTCTATAAAATGCCAGTCATCAAAACTATGGAAAAACAGTGCTTAAGTTTAGAAAAATAAGATCCTAGGACCTCGGATGTACTGGAGGTGTCCTTAACTAGCTGTAGTTTAAAAGTTTTGCTATATGGTACAGTGTAACATACTGTGTTATAAATTCCATAGGGGAAGTAAACATAGAACCCACGACAACAACCCACCCAAGGAGTTATCACTGAAAGTAACCATGTGTTTCTGTTCCATGATCTCTAAAGGAAAAACAAAACAGTTTACAATTTAAAACAATTTTTTTCTTTGAAGCATTAAATTACTTATACCATTTTAAACTGCGAAAGTCCCACCCAGAAAACTAAACTTTCCTGCCTTCAATCACAATCTTGAACATCAGTGGCAAATCACAATCTCTTAGGTGAATCTATAGGAATCAATTGATTTTTTTTTTTCAAAGCACGATATGCCTTCTATCTATGCATGGCAGAAAAGAACTGCTCTTAAAATCCCACAAAACAAGCCAAGTAATCAAGATCCCCTGTCCCTGTCCCTTCTGTTTCTTCCTAATTGTAATTAGGCAGAGCAAAGACACTGCGTCCACAAAATAAGAATTAATGACAGTAATAATATTAAAAAAAAAAAAGGTATGTCAACATCTTAGGGAAGGTGGGACTGTAAGTGCAGTATTTCTTCATGTGCAGTTTGTTACTTCATAGGGGTCCCCTTTGGAATGAAAAGGCCTAGTGGAATGTGTGCTCCCCTCGAACAATGTGTGATGAAAACTCGTAACGGTCCTGGCTCCTGTAGCCACAGATGTTGCATTCCAGTGGGTCCCGGTAGCCATGGCAACCCATGTGAATGGTGTACATGACATGGTCTAGGAAAAGAACGCGGCAGTGCTCACACTTGAAGGCCCTAATCTGTTCTCCTTCTCCATTGAAGACTTTGTAGATGTCCTTCAGAGAGCCCTTGGGGGCCTTGGTGGCATCCAAAGCCTTGACATCCTCCTTCATGTAGGCTGGGCTTTGTTTCCTCTTGGGATTTAAGGCAGGGTTTCCTTGGTAGGACTGGTGGTCATCGTGGCTGCTTTCTGAGTCAGTAGAATCCAGGCAGCTATTGCTGGGGGAGGCCTCTCTTTCCTGGGGTCGACTCTTTGGTCTGATGAGAGAGATGGGGCCATCCATGTTGTTCTCGTGACTGTCGGAGGTTTCCCTGCTAATGGGTCTTTCTATCCTGTTTGGATGATAGACCTGAGAATAAGCTGAGCTCATCACGGGGGCCACCTCAGCGATTGTGCTTGGCGGGTGCTGCATCAGCGGGTGAAGGGCCTCGGCTCCAAGGTAGGTGATTGCATTGTTGATGGCTTGGTCCATCATATGAGACTGCATCAGCTCAGCCTCCTTCTCATACGTTAAGTTCATATCAAAGTGAATGTCTGGGTAGCTGTATCGCATGAGCTTTTCCCCTGGAAGAGGGAGGGGAAGAAAAGCAACAAGGAAAAAAAAAAAAGGACACAATAAAATTAGTGGTTGGGTTAAAAATATAAAAGTACAAAGCTAACTAATCAAATCCGTGTTCCACAATATGGTATATCTTATTCTTTAGACCAAGTATGTAGGCTCTTTAATTCTGCTGAGATTCATAGACACTCTAAACCTGCAAAGGGGAGTAGTAATAAAAATGTCACAAGCCATTTGTATTTGTTCTATGCCATCGTGAAAATGTGTCCAGCCTGAGAAGTATAATTGAGTGTTTAATCTTATTTTAATTCAATATTAAAATTTCCACTTGTCTGGAGCTCAGCAAATACAGGAGAAAGAAAAAACACCAGGTCGGAGGCTATGCTTGTCTATGCTTGTTTTGCATATTTTAAACATCAGTGACCAAGTCACAGAGATAAAAACAAAAACAAAAAAAACCCTAGACTGATCTGGTTATAAAATCTGTCACCTCACTATTGTATAGGGCTAATTTGGCTGATTTAGCTATATATTAAAAAAACAATTTTTTTTTGTTAATCCTCACTTGAGAATATTTTTTTCATTGATTTTTAGGGAAAGTGGAAGAGAAAGGGAAAGACAGAGAGAAAAACTGATGTGAGCGAAATACATCGATTGGTTGCCTCCTTTATGAGCCCTGACCAGGGCCCAGGCCAGGTAAAGGCCTGCAACCAAGGTACATGCCCTTGACCAGAATGGAACTCAGGACCCTTTGATCTGCAGGCCAATGCTCTATCCACTGAGCCAAACTGGCGAGGGCATGAGATCAGTTATTCATATATTTATTGTGACACCAATTTGTAAAGCTGTGAGATTTCCCCCCAAAGTACTAGCAGTTATGTAGATATGGCTTCACTAGACAGTGTGATTTTACCAGGAGGAGGAGATAGAAGAACAACACATCAGAAGAGTCAAGAATATTGGCAAAAGAGTAGAAAAAGCGATGAGCCATGGAATTGAATTTGGATAAGAGAGGAGACTAACATATATGCAGAAAGCTCAGGGATCACTGGCTGAGCGGGCTTGGCAAGGTCAAAGAACAGTATTGAACTGTGGGACATAGTAAAAAGGAATTTACGTTAAGTGTGGAATGATGAAATCTTCATTTCAGATATGGAAACAGTTAGTAGGCAATTGCTATCTATTGCTACTAAGGCAGAATCTAAATAAAGAAAAAAAGCCCATCAAATTCCTAATAAAAATCTGAAGTCATTACTTTAGAATCAAAATGTAAATTAAAAAAACCTGTCCCTCTTTTCTAAGGAATGTAATAAAATCAAATTGAGACTAGCATTTCTAAGTCATAAAAAAAAGAAAATGTTTTAAAAAGCAGAGCTAAATAAATTCAGAAGACAGAAAAAATAGTAACGTATTTCATATTTTCCCAACTACACTAGTGTCTAGTTGAGAGATAGACTTTTAATGGACATCCATCAAATTAGTCAATTTTAAAAATAGATGAACTTCCATTTAAATAAAGAGAAAGAGACAGAAAGGAAAGTCCCTGAGAGCCAATGGCAGGCCTCCGAACATACTCTCAAGGGCTTCACATTGGCCTACTATGAACCGTGGTCCTTAGGGCTACCCCCAGCCTTCTCTCAGTAAGCTTTGTCATTAATCTCTCCAGCTTCCTTAAGGCGATATTTTGGTGATTTGTTCGTTCTTCAGTTTTGGAGTGAAAGGAAACCTTCACTGTTCTTATTGGAGTCACAGAATTTTATTACCCTTTCCTCCCTGAAATAACCAAGATTTTCTGCCAATTGCCATTCAACTCACATAAGATATTCCACAATGACTTTTACAATAGCATGTGAGAATCCATTAGAGTATTTTTTATTTCTTCTAATTTCTACCCCGTATAAGGTTTGTAAAAATAGATATTACATATACAATCAATGACAATTCTACACTTTGAATCTCTATTATTTACATGGTCTTTAAAAATTAGATGCTTTTTGTATCCTCAGAGATACTTTATGACTTACAATATGCGGAATGATGCCAACTCTTGAGTACATCGAAGAGTATTTATGGGCATGGAAATGTAAAAGGGAAGCCTAATACATCATTTAATCTTTTCAGTTCAAAATCATAGGCTGGGTGAAAACAAAGATCCAAATATGAAACATCTTGAACGTAGGTTGCTGCATTATTTTGCTAGTGCAAAACTAAAATAACGAGAGAGGTTTCTTTTTATCCTAGATCAAATACTAAACGCATTAGCATCATGTACAGAAAACAGTTTAAAGAACTGGTGCTAAAGAACATTTTAAAACGCAATGCAAAACTGGCTAACAGCCTACATCATTTCCCTGAAACACTATTTTTAATTTAAATGAACATTTTATTTTTACATGCTGTGTCAATTTCTATATCATTTCATTGTGAGACAGCAATTTACTACTATCAATCTTTCCTTTGTTTCTCTTTCTTCAGCTCATATACTTAAGTGTGTGTGTGTGTGTGTGTGTGTGTGTGTGTGTGCACTTGCACACGCAAGTATGATACACATGGAGTGGCATAAAGTAGAAAAGAATAATGGAGAAAAGAGACTAATGTTTATTTCATGAACGGAAATACAGCATATATACTTCCAATACATGGGAACATGTCTTTGCCCATTAAAAATCACCTTTTTAAAGAAATAAAAGCATTCGTAATGCTTACCCACAAACTTTTGTGGAGTGGAGCTTTTACGTTTTCCCATATTCCCCGTGAGCTTCTCTATGACAGCAGGTCTCTCAAAAGGCACCAGAGAAATATTGTTGTCCATAATAGGCTCTTGTTCCTTACAATCTTCTATAGGAGGTACTATATGAAACCATACAAAAATGCAATCTCATAATTTCTTCAACACTTTAAAGGTACAAAGCTGAATTTGCCATCTCACCATGTGTTACACAAACATAAGCTGGTAGGCTGGAGCAAAAGCAAGTAGAAAGATAACCTCCAGTGTTCAAGTCCCCGGTAGTTTTACTCTCACACACAGAGGACTTCTTTTTATCTGAGTCTCTCTCTGATCAATAGCATAAACTGTTGCCACTTTTATGGGTGGCAAACATGTTCATCTTGCTTCTCATCTTATGCCCCTGAAAGTGTTTTTAACAGTGATTAAAATCAATACTACTTTAAGACTGCACTATTCTCAAGGCTTTTGGAGTTTATTTTTGTAAAACAATTTAAGTCCACTCGTTTGCAGAAAAACTTCAACAGACACACATCAGCAGGATAAAAGAATCTATTTCCAAACTGGCATATTTGCTCACTGAACTGCTCTAATGTATTCAGCATAAACTTTCCAATGCTGCTCCCTCTTCATCCCATTTCGTTAGTTGCTATAGGCTAATATACTAGCTCCGTGGTGGGCAAACTGAGGCTCGCGAGCCACATGCGGCTCTTTGGCCCCTTGAGTGTGGCTCTTCCTAAGCCTTAGGAGGACCCTAATTAAGTGAATAACAATGTACCTACCTATATAGTTTAAGTTTAAAAAATTTGGCTCTCAAAAGAAATTTCAATCGTTTTACTGTTGATATTTGGCTTTGCTGACTAAGGAGTTTGCCGACCACTGTCTAGCTTATAGGTTATACATTGACATGCATAGTGTAGACCAGTGGTTCTCAACCTTCTGGCCCTTTAAATACAGTTCCTCATGTTGTGACCCCAACCATGAAATTATTTTCGTTGCTACTTCATAACTGTAATGTTGCTACTATTATGAATCGTAATGTAAATATCTGATATGCAGGATGGTTTTAGGCAACCCCTGTGAAAGGGACGTTCGACCACCAAAGGGGCCGTGACCCACAGATTGAGAACCACTGGTGTAGACAAAGAACTTGTAAAAGTTGTTTTTGAATAAAAATATTGTCAAAAAACATTTAACCAAGGACAGATTTAACTAGGTAACATCTGAGGACAGACTGAGATCAGCTGATTAAAACCATGTTCATAGGAAAGACCATAACTTATTGCTTCTTGATTACTGTTGATTTCTCCAATTGTATCTGTGCCAATACTGTTTGGAAACCACAGGGTTTCATATCTTAGGATATCATTACTTGTTCAGCATGCTCTGTATAGTGATTTATTCTGCTCCTTGCATTTGCAAAGGATAGTTCACTGTGCAAAACACAATGCATTCTCATTTATAAGGGCGGAAGCTAAAATAAAGTGAGAAAACAAGAGATGAAAGTTAAGAAAATCCATGCACAATTCAGGTGACCTAGTTAATAAGCAATATAGGTTGCATATTTTGAAAAAAATGAAAAACAGCATCATAAAACTGTTTTCCTCAATTGGATATGTTTAAAGAGATCGACATTCAATCTAAAGTTTGGGATTAACCTAATGTAGTCTGGTAGATGGGCCAGAAAATTTTAATCTTACTTCTCTGTTTCATAACAGATCCTCCGGTTACTGATGACAAGGGATGCTAGAATTATTGGATGTTGATTTGGAAAAAAATATTCCAAGAACAGATTCAGAAACAAGGAAATGCTTTGCTCATTTGTTATACTGATATAATTGATAACATTACCAGGTGGAAAAAGTATGTCCTAGATTATGTATGTCCTATCTTAGAAAAAACTAAAATTAAAAAAGAAAAAAAAAGAACTTAAAAAGTAAAGCAAAGAGAGGATTCAGATAAGGGGGTACAGGAGGATGGAATGGCAGTGGTGATGTAGGGGGGAACCATGCAATTAGATGCAGATTATTGTCAAAATCTTAACTTGTTTTGGGTGGATTCTCAGGCACTTACTATATTATTTAAAAAGTGCCTATAGACCAAATAACTATAAATCAAAGATGAAAATATGTCACAGACCAAGATCCCAAATTAAATAAGAAAAGAAAAAAAAGTTTGTTGTAAATTTTGCTAAAAAACAGCAAAACTGGTTAACAGGGTTTGTCCCAAAATTGAATATACTAATTAGTTTTGAAATGAGTAGTCTAAAACTTAGCAGTTTTGCTCTAAGTCTCACCTTGAATTTTCATATTTGCACACATTTAACATTCAAAACGAAACCTGGGTGTGGGAACTGTCCCACACCACATCCACCTCAATTCAGATGATTTGTCCCCAGTTCAATGAAGCTCATGTGAACTGAAAACAATGACTTTGGCAGAGCTCTGGTCTAAAGTGTGCGTTGCAGAAGTCCTTTACAGATCAGATGTTGATCCTGTTTCTACCATATTAACAACAACAATAACAACAAGAGCTGACGTGTTAAGGATTTGCATTTAATAATTCATTTAATGCTTTCAATAACCCCGAGATACAACTGCCTTCTCCATTTTACAGGTGGGGAAACAAAGACCCAGATGTGATGTTATTCCCTTAGGGTCTACATCTAGTTAGTAAGGAATACAGTATAAGAGTTGAACCTAAATGGTCTAGTTCCAGGGACTGGGCTCTTAGCCACTATGCTGTAGTATTCTTTTTAGACATAATTTGAATTTTGACTTTATATAAACAAGATTGACATATTTTTATGGTCTGCCATTGGGGAAATATCTGATACATTTTCTCAGGTATGTAACTAACCTGAACTTTTTGCTTTCACGAATCTGTGCAACTCATCAAAATGTTTCTGGATACACAGGGTGGTGGGCAAAAGTAGGTTTACACTCGTGAGTATGTTTAGTTAACTCAATGATGTGTTACTCCCATAATGAGACATTTACCTAGGCTATGAAAATACCAATATGCAAACTTCACTTGTTGGAGCAAACTTCATAACCAAATATCTTCTTTAGAGTTATTTTTAAAGATATAACCAGGATAAAAGTAGAATTATACTTGCATTATTTTATTATCTCGTCTCATTGATTAATCATAATGACAGAACCATGTCATTATTCCCAACACAGATCTACTGTACTGAACCATCCACTTAAATTTCAAACTCCAAGAATACACAATCTGAGAGACCTAGATTAGGTCATGTGTCTATCCCGTGACCAGAAGCAGGCCCGGCACCCAGACCGACAGTCCTGCCATGGCTTCCTACAATGAGAGACAGTTCTCTAAAGGGAAATGAAAGTCTTGTTATCAAAAGAAGAAGGAAGGTATATAGGGCAGGCAAAAACAACAAATGTCTTCTATATTCTCACATATTTTCTCCATGTTGTTGAAGCTAAAACAAACTTTTCAGTTATCTGAGTTATTTTCTTGAGAACATTGGACAGTGCTAATACTTGCTTTGGTTTCTGTCAAATCACTATTTCCATTTTCAAGCCTTCTGCTCTTACTCATCTTCATGCCTTTTCTTTTTTTAAATTTTTTTATTCCTGATGTGTTCTTGACCTTCTAGATGTCTCACTATATTCTTAGCTATATAATTTATAAAACTTGTTACTTTAGGCTACTGTCTATATAATGATGGCTCCCACAACTTTATTTCCTACCCACCCCTCTCTCCAGATCTTTTTTTAAAAAATATTTTTATTGATTTCAGAGAAGAAGGGAGAGGGAGAGAGAGAGAGATAGAAACATCAACGATGAGAGAGAATCACTGAATGACTGCCTCCTGCACATTCCCTACTGGGGATTGATCCTGCAACCCAAGCACGTGCCCTTGACTGGAATTGAACCTGGGACCCTTCAGTCCACAGGCCAAGGCTCTATCCACTGAGCCAAACCAGCTAGGGCTTTCTCCAGATCTTGATATACATGCATATATCAAGAATATATATACATATACATATACCTATATCTAATATATATATCTATACATACAATATTTGACTTCTTCTTAGATTCACTTGGCTATCTCTAATAGATACTTAAAGGATAATGTGTTGAAAAACTGAAATCTCCATTTCCATCCCCAAACTTTTTCTTATTTCTCTAATTTCCAACTCTGTGAATTGCACTACTACCTACCTGATCATCCATGCTAGATAATTGTGGCAGATTCTAGATTTCTTCCTTTCACCCAGTCTCCTCTTCCCTACCAGCTCTCCATAAATATGGAGAAAGAGGAGAGGGAGAGAGAGGGAGAAAGAGATGGGAGAAAGGGAGGGAGAGGGAGAGGGAGAGGGGAAGGGAGAGGAAGAAGGAGAGGGAAAGGGAGAGGAAGAGGGAGGGAGAGGGAGAGGAAGAGGGAGAGAGAGAGAGAGAGAGAGAACCAAGTGTTTTAGATTGAACATCTATAGTTGCTCCCAATTACCTGAATTTTCTGGATATTGCAGGCCTCTGAGCACAACTAATCAGTAGGTTGTTGCAATGGTCCACTTGCTTCTATGTCAACTCTTCTGATCTCTCTCCCATATTTCCAGCAATAAAATTTTAATGTGATAATGTTTTTTTAGGATAAATTACAATTCTTCACTTAGTACAGACCCTTGATTCCCTGTTCATAGCCTCAATCTCTTAGCCTTACCACCCTCCAATGCTTCTTGCCCTTACAAACTAGGCTCTGATTATACATGGCTGCTTCTAGGTCCGTAACCTACCCTGCTGTTCTACATTTCTATGTCTTCACACATGCTGTTCTTTCTGCATGAAACACCCTCCTCCACTTATTCAGCTGTCTATATCTCCTTTCAAAAGTCCACTCGAACATAACTTTCCCTAGCAATTCCTCTTGGATACCCAGAGGTGTGCCCTCATAATGCTTATCACAGTGTTCTCACTGTAGGTTTACAGGTCAAATTCTTCCAAGTGTTTGTAAATGACCTTAGGGTAGAAACTGCTTTTTATTTGACTTTGTATCTGTAGTACCTTTTATGATGTGAGACAAATATACTAGTCAGTGGATGTTTCCTAAGTGACTTAATGAAGGAAATGTTACCCAATGAAAATAGGGTGAAAAAATATACTAGAAGGTTTACAGGTTCCCAGTATGCCTCCATACTTGCAATAAAGAAATTCTCTTTACCAAATCATCCAAACCATATTTTTAAAACGCTATATTTTTTTTCTTTAAAGTCAACTATCTTTCCAGTTTACACTTCCATTTTTGTCTCTGGGCAAGGGGAACACTAAATTATATACTTTGATTTTTAGAGCTTTTTCTTCATGCTGAATAGACTTGCAAAATGAGCATAAAATAACTTTCAAATAAGATAATGTGCCATAAAACCAAATTCATTGTTATCTTTAT
>NW_006383015.1:3893020-3894160 GCF_000327345.1 Myotis davidii | reverse complement strand
ACACTGGCTAACAGCCTACATCATTTCCCTGAAACACTATTTTTAATTTAAATGAACATTTTATTTTTACATGCTGTGTCAATTTCTATATCATTTCATTGTGAGACAGCAATTTACTACTATCAATCTTTCCTTTGTTTCTCTTTCTTCAGCTCATATACTTAAGTGTGTGTGTGTGTGTGTGTGTGTGCACTTGCACACGCAAGTATGATACACATGGAGTGGCATAAAGTAGAAAAGAATAATGGAGAAAAGAGACTAATGTTTATTTCATGAACGGAAATACAGCATATATACTTCCAATACATGGGAACATGTCTTTGCCCATTAAAAATCACCTTTTTAAAGAAATAAAAGCATTCGTAATGCTTACCCACAAACTTTTGTGGAGTGGAGCTTTTACGTTTTCCCATATTCCCCGTGAGCTTCTCTATGACAGCAGGTCTCTCAAAAGGCACCAGAGAAATATTGTTGTCCATAATAGGCTCTTGTTCCTTACAATCTTCTATAGGAGGTACTATATGAAACCATACAAAAATGCAATCTCATAATTTCTTCAACACTTTAAAGGTACAAAGCTGAATTTGCCATCTCACCATGTGTTACACAAACATAAGCTGGTAGGCTGGAGCAAAAGCAAGTAGAAAGATAACCTCCAGTGTTCAAGTCCCCGGTAGTTTTACTCTCACACACAGAGGACTTCTTTTTATCTGAGTCTCTCTCTGATCAATAGCATAAACTGTTGCCACTTTTATGGGTGGCAAACATGTTCATCTTGCTTCTCATCTTATGCCCCTGAAAGTGTTTTTAACAGTGATTAAAATCAATACTACTTTAAGACTGCACTATTCTCAAGGCTTTTGGAGTTTATTTTTGTAAAACAATTTAAGTCCACTCGTTTGCAGAAAAACTTCAACAGACACACAGAATAATAGCACAATATTTGACCAGGTGTTTTGTTTTTCATCCATGTATTTTCTTGTAACAATTTTTCTATTTGATGAGCCGAGTGAGCTGGTGGCCCCATTGAGCCTCCTGAAGGAGATTCCATTCTGAACATGCCGACTAAGCTGGCTGCTTCATGACTGTAATTTATTTTATCAAGAGCTCTTCAGCAGGGAAAAAGAATCTATTTCCAAA
>NW_006383015.1:3844514-3888664 GCF_000327345.1 Myotis davidii | reverse complement strand
ATCACACATGCTGTTCTTTCTGCATGAAACACCCTCCTCCACTTATTCAGCTGTCTATATCTCCTTTCAAAAGTCCACTCGAACATAACTTTCCCTAGCAATTCCTCTTGGATACCCAGAGGTGTGCCCTCATAATGCTTATCACAGTGTTCTCACTGTAGGTTTACAGGTCAAATTCTTCCAAGTGTTTGTAAATGACCTTAGGGTAGAAACTGCTTTTTATTTGACTTTGTATCTGTAGTACCTTTTATGATGTGAGACAAATATACTAGTCAGTGGATGTTTCCTAAGTGACTTAATGAAGGAAATGTTACCCAATGAAAATAGGGTGAAAAAATATACTAGAAGGTTTACAGGTTCCCAGTATGCCTCCATACTTGCAATAAAGAAATTCTCTTTACCAAATCATCCAAACCATACATTTAAAAAGCTATATTTTTTTTCTTTAAAGTCAACTATCTTTCCAGTTTACACTTCCATTTTTGTCTCTGGGCAAGGGGAACACTAAATTATATACTTTGATTTTTAGAGCTTTTTCTTCATGCTGAATAGACTTGCAAAATGAGCATAAAATAACTTTCAAATAAGATAATGTGCCATAAAACCAAATTCATTATTATCTTTATTTTAAAAATTATAAGTTATTATTTTTCCCTTTCCATCAAACTAAATAACGTTTTTATTCTACCTGCGGAATATGTATTCAGCGTTTCGCCCTGTCCTCATCTCCTGCTACTGCCTATTCCTCTTCTCTGTCGCCTTCCCACCTCCCGTCTCTCCTAACATGCCAGTAAGGCATCCGTCCTATATGCGACCTGGGTGCCATTTTTCTTTAGAAGACACAAATGAAGTTAAAGAATGCTGCTCTGATTTCGGACACTTTCTCGATAGAAGAGCCAACATGGGAAGAACATGTTTTGGGAAAGAGAGGCGAGGAAATATAACTATGCCAGATGTGAAAATAAAAGAACAGTAATTAATTTCAAGGAGCCAATGGCAACCATAAGTATAGCAACTGCCGTATATACCACAAGAAGACAAAAAAAAAAAAAGAAGATGTAACAAGATAGTAAGAGAGGGAAGGGGGTACAAATGATTTCATTGTGGCTCTGTTTAAAAGGAGACACATGCCAAGCAATGCCTATGAGACAAGGTTCATGATGAACTCTAGCAGCATTCACCCGTATTTTTCTCTCCTATGGCATTTATTAATTCCCACTTCATACATTCAGTTCTCCACCAAGTATGCTAACAACTATTATTACAATACACCTAGAAAAAGTACCACAGTAAATGTCATTAATGTAACCTTGGGTGGTGAAGTCAATATCCAATATTGAACAAATATTTGGGTCTATAAATGATATCGACACCTCTCCCTCCCGCCTCCTCCTTGGCTTTGCCCCTGGTCTTCTCAGTGCCTGAGGGTCTCCCTCAGCCCCCACTCCTTTCCCCAGTGCAGTTTCAGAGCCACCTGCAAAGGGCCTTTGCCGTGAAGACATAAGCAAGCTGGAAAGTAGGGCTGATGCTGAGGCTGCAGCTGCTTAGAAAACAGTCTTTCCCCTTCCCAGAGCACACCTGCTCAAACTGCTCGTCAGCACTTACTCTGTAAATGGCTAATAGGCCAACAGATAGTCAAATGCCGACTAGATTTATGTATACCAATCTCCCTATAACAATATAAAGTCTTCTGGAGAGATCCCCTCTCATTCAGCTGTGCATGCGACCTTGAGTTGCATAAATAACTATGATCAGAAAAGTGAATTAATAGAATCACGAATCCAATCAAACGTCAAAACTGAAATAAGAGACCATTAAATGGCGAAAGTAGTAGAGCATAAGGCGTCTTTGGAAATCTGTGGCAAGCTTTGGCATGGCTCCAAGCCTCTATAAGCTATCCTGCCTCAAGCCACCTCTATAACCAATACTTCAAACAGAAATGCGTGCTTCATAGGCAAATGAAACCTCCAATGCCAAAATTAATGCCAGTAAGTAACATAACTTTAAAGGGGATTGAACATTTACTACTTCTTAATATTTAATGCTCAGAAATGTACTAGTAAAAAGAACTATTTATTGGGTGTTTATTGCACACCCAATAACATTTAATTCTCATGCCGAGCCGATGAGTAACACTCAGACACCACATAGCCAGACCAGGTTTGCTGGACTCACACCTCTTTAACCTCTTTGCTCTGGAACCTATGCTACTCTCATAAGCCCAGGTAATCCAAGCTTACAATATCAAATTTGACAAGACTTAAAACAAAGAGGTTTTAAACTGTTTTAGTTAATAATGATAACAATATAATAAAAAATGGACTGGCAACTATGCACAGAACTAAATCTGATCCTTTATATTATATAAACTAGCCTCAATGCAAAGACATGCTTCAATTGTTCACGATAACAAAATGTTTTAACTAAAAAGAATTCCCAACAGCATATAATCACTAGCTAGCCAATAAATAGTTTCATAGTATTCACCATATAAAACAAACAAAAAACACACAGCCTTAGGGCTGTCTATAAATCACTCAATAAATATTTATACTTTAAAGGTGACTATAGCAATCTCCAATTATTCTGTTTAATATTGGCCAAATCTTTTTATATAACAGATATAAAAATACCAATAAGTTAAGATTTGTATATGTTCCTGTATGGATAATAGGATAAAAAATATAATTAATAGGACAAAACAAGATGCCTCCAAATCTAAAGAAGTGAACTTAATAACTTCCTCGTGTAAGGCTGATTTACTCACATGAATTTTAGAGTTATTCACTGATGAATCTTAGAGACTGCCTTCCATCTGCCCCTGTGTATTCTGGAGACCAGGATGACTTGCTTGGGTTTTGATTTCTGTGCATGGAAGTGGTGCCTCATTTTGAACTAGTCTGTGCCCCACACTTGCAGAAAGGAAATCAATAATTTCCAAAATAATTCACAAGACATTTTGGAGAAAATTCCAATTATATCAACAATCACTTACCTAAGAGAAATGTGCACATAGCAAATTACATCTTTCAGGAAGCCCGTAGACTTATGTGGGACCATCTCTAGCTATTTGAATAAATAGTACCTTCCTTTGGTGTCTTCAAGGTCACCTGCCATTATTATGTTAATTCAAAGACTTGTTATGAGAACTAATTGGGGAGTATGACAAAAATTCAGTATAGTTTGTTTGCAAAGCGTCCGTCAGAAGCTCAAGTCTTTTCAAATGCTTAAGAAGAGAATGCCATACAAAGCTAATGTGATCTAAAATTGTTTTAAACAAAGTCAGATTTGTTTCCTTCATGCTGAAGGGTAGACAACTCTTTAACCCATACAAAACTCTAAGAGCAGTAGAGAGGGGTATGAGCATTGTGAATGCCGGTTCTACCCACCGTGGTGACTCATGACCTGGCCCGCAGCCTCCATGCTGACATTCTGGAGATAGTTGTGGCAGCGTTCCTTGTGCTCCTCCAGTGAGCTGCGCTGCTTGTAGCTTCGTCCACAGTAGTTGCACTTGTGAGGTTTACCCACTGCGAAGAGACGTCGAGATTAGTGTGCTGCCAGTCTCCTCCAAAGCAAAATTAATAGCTAACTTCTGGCGGTGTGGAGGAAGCATTTAGAGGCTTTTCAGACTTAAATCTCTTCCTCCTCCACACTCTTAGATAATAAAATCTCCACCAAGACTAAAAGACAGAAAGAAGATAAGGCGGATCGTGCCTTCGGCGATAGGGGAAAGACTGAATCAAATTCATGCTCTGACTGTATGCTACATGATCAGTCTTCAAAGTATCTGACTCTGACACTAACAGTGACTCTAGATACATGACGAGAATTATCTTTTATTTTATTTTATTTTTATTTTTGGGTGGTGGTGGTAAAGACAGAGAATCTTACTGAAGAAAACTGGAATGTGACAACTCAAAATGTCATTGTTTAATGAGAAAATTATTCATGGGTACCAAGAAGACTAAAAGGAATTCAAGTGATGAGAAAAAGTACAGATAAAAGCAAGGTTTCTCTTTTCTTTCCACCTTGGTAATAGCTATTCACACATGCAAAACTTTACAGCAGATAAAGCGTATTCTCCCACATCACCACTGTTCTTATGTTACCAAGAATTAACCTACTAGGCACTTTCGGTCGGGATTAACAATAACCACGGAAGCCCTCACACGGTTGGTTATACAATGATAGTAAGTAATGTTTTCCAACACACTTCACATTCAGGAAGTAACTTATTTCCTAATAGCCGGAGAGCAGTATTTCAGTATACCTGGTAAAATACTGTGATGACCACTTAAAAATAAACAGAAACACTTTACAATATTGATTAAGAAGAAAAAAACACATTTGTGGAAAGAGGCATGTTTTAATGTATGACTATTCACCTGGATGTCACAGAGCACTTTGATTTTCGGTTTTGAATAGTAAAGGGCGGGGGGAACATATGCCCCCAGGTGGTCTGTGCCTCGGCCTTCAGTAGTACAGGCTGTGAGTCAGGTCAGGAGCGCTCTTTGACTCCCATAGCAGTTGCTTTGTTTTGCCCACACGACACTCCTTTTCATGGCCAAATAGAGCATTCCTGAGTCCAGCCACCTTAATGCACCAATGCTAGACACTGGTTATAAGTGGGGTTAAGATACTGTAACAAGGCAAGATGTTCATAGGTAGATAGAAGTTGCACTGTGCTGATTTTTGTTTTAAACAAAGCCTTTCGATTGCATTTGAGATACACATAAACTAAGTTGTTTCATTATTATACTTTTTTTGGTAAACTATCTGAAATAAACAAGAGTTTCTAAGGCATGATTACTCATTTCTAAAAAGACTAGCCAAAGTAACTTCTATTATTCAGAACAGAGGATTTCTGAGAAGTGGAAACCAGGTAGCTGTGTATATCGTGAAGAACTGGTATCACTGTGTAAGAGCTATTAAAAAATACAAGAAAATGCTTTCAGTAAAAAAATATTTCATGCAAATAATACAAATATATCTACATGTAATTATATTCCAAGACAAGGGGCTACACAAACAAAATGCCTTTGTTTGCTGTAACTAATACTCAGCTTTGGGCTCTTTAGTGCTGTTTCTTTAGAAATAAGTGAGGGATTTGTATGGAGAAAGTCTGTCAAGCAATTAATACTCATTAAGCATATGCACTGAAATTAGTTGTCCACTATAAACTAGTTGTCATCTTATTCTTTCTCTTCATTATTCCTATCGCACTGCATCCTATGATACCTGTGTTCTTGTGAACATAACCTACTATACTTCCCCTTTTTTATATAAGCACACTTGATACCTTCTCAACTTAACTAAAATGTACTTCCTTTTTACTCCCCCTGGCTCACAATCCTCTTTAAACTCCCAATACACCTGACAAGGAGAAAAAGATGACACTTTATACTGCTCTCAAGACTCATAGAGTGTCAGTCTGTGGACCAAAGGGTCCAGGGTTCAATTTCAGTCAAGGCACATACATTGGTTGCAGGTCCTCCCTGGTCCAGGCCTTGGTCAGAGTGTGTGCAGGAGGCAACCAATTGATGTGTTTCTCTCACATCGATATTTCTGTGTTTCCCTAAAAATACATGGAAAAACATCCTCAGGTGAGGATTAAACAAAAACAAAAAACACAAACTGAAACATCACTCTTGTCTGGCCAGTATGGTTCAGTGGTTGAGCATAGACTGATGAACCAGGAGGTCATGGTTCCATTCCTGGTCAGGGTACATGCCCAGGTTGCGGGCTCGATCCCCGGTATGAGATGCACCGGAGGCAGCCGATCAATGATCCTCTCTAACCATTGTTGTTTCTCTCTCCCCCCCTCCCCTTCTTCTCTGAAATCAATAGAGGTACATTTAAAAATAAATCAAACATCACTCATTCCTCTTCATCCCATCTTTGTTCTTGTTGAGTCTAAGGAATGAGAGTAAACTTTTCTAAAAACAGTAACCCCACGTTTCCTAATTCTTCAACTGCACCCCACTCCAGCAATCCCCGTACCGGGTGACATGTTGGATTCTGACAGCTCATAACTATTCTACCTGCAGATTTGCTTTGGAAATGCTCCATCTTTCCCCTCTCATTTGCTATGCATTGATGAAGAGCTTACTGTGCACCGACACTCTGATGAGGCTGGGTTGTAAAATGGAGAACAAATCTCTAGGTGGCTATCCTCATGCAACTGACAGCTGGCTGAGGGAGGCGGGCATTTAGAAAATACACAATATATTACAAATTGTGGTAGATTCTGCAGAACAAGAGAATGCTGTGCTGGTCTAACATAAGGAACTTAATTTAGTCTGCGAAGGCTGCGCAGGGAGGTCTTCCTGAGGCAGGAGCATTTAGGCTGATAACTGAAGAACAAATAGAAGCGAGATAGTGGGGGGAAGAGGGTGAGTGAAGGAGAGGCCGTGTTTCAGAATTTCCCGGAACTGCCTTCATCTCTTTCTATTTGCTCTCACATTTTTAGCGCCTTCAAAGTCTAGATCATGCCCTGACAGGTCTTTTGAACACTATTTTCAAACATCATTAAGGATCCCAGCCAAATCTAATGCCACTACTACCTCCACAAGACCATTTCCTGTCATCTCTTTGATATTTCTTAAAAATCATGTCCATGAAAATATGTTTAGTATTTATTCTCTATATATGATGAGTTTATCAGTGCAATGCTTACTTGTAAACTTATGAATTAACATGTAAACATGTATACTAATTGAAGAGGACCAGTATTTTGCTACTTTCATTTTTATAAATATTAATATACATTCTCCCCATCTGTAACATCTTCATTCTGATATTACCGAAGCATTTTAAAAAGTCATCAATAGCCCAAATCACTAAGTAGAGTGGACTTGAATCAATTCGAAGTCTGCCTAATTTCTTGGTCCTTATAAACTTGTGTGTGTCTTGAATCTCTTATTTTATTTAGTGTCTGGGATCAGATGTTATGGGCTTCTCAACCTCTTCCTTCTGGGTATCCCCAAAAATGCATACACACACTTTGAATAATTATAAAGGCAGTGTTTATTAAAGTATCTTTCATTTTCAACACTGAGCGTGAATAATTATAAAGGCAGTGTTTATTAAAGTACCTTTCATTTTCATCACTGAGCTATCAGCTGTTAAAGTGTGTATACATATTTGGGGGACACCCTGGATGTGAATCTCTAGATTTTGTTTCCAGTAGTCTCTTTTCCCTGGAGATCAAACCCTTGTTTCTGTGAAACATCCACATTATGCCTGGAATAATTCTCCATAGTTGTAAGCTCCCACTTGTCATTTAAACCTTTTTAAAAATGATCGTGGTGACCCCAAAGACATAGTTCTCTCCTCTGTGTTTTCACAGCATTCTGTTCATGCTCTGTTGATACATATGCTAATTACTTTGTAATTATCCGTTGGGCAACTATTTATTTCCCTGATCCAAACAATGAGCTCTCATAGGCACAGGGGTCATGTTTTATCCAACTGGGAATTGATAGTGCTTATGACAGTTATTAAACATAGGAGATACTCAATATGTATTTGCTGAATGACTGAACTTGAAACTCCAAATACCTTCTAAGTACTGCCTCATAAATATTCCTCTGAAATCTAAAATTCCACATATCCATTTTAAAATTGTCTTTATTGATGTATAATTTACATAAAATAAAATCCACCCACTTGAAATGTATTTTCAAGGAGTTTAGAGTGTATAGTTGTGTAACCACCACCACAACTAAAATATAGAACCTTTCTGTCACTCTATAAAAAAATCTCTCTCGCGCCTTTGTACCAATTCCCTTCCCCACACTCAGTCCATGGCAACCACAGTTCTGCTTCTGTCACTACAGTTTTGCCTTTTAAGGATGTCACATAAACTGAATCAGGCAGTATGTAGCATTTTGTGTCTGGCTTGCTTCGCTCAAGATAATGATTCTGAGATTCATCCATGGTGTTGCGCGTATTGATAGTTGGTTACTCTTTTATTGCTGAGCAGTATTTCATCATACGAATATACCACAGTTTGCTTATTTATTCATTAGCGTGGGTTGATTCTTGTTTATGGCTATTAGGAATAAAGCTTCTATTAACATTTGCAGGCAAGCCTGTGTTTTCATTTCTTTCAATTGCGGGGTCATATGGTAGGTATCTGATTAACTTCATAACAAACTGCCTGTTTTCCAAAATGGCTATATCACTGTGCGTCTCCTCAAGCAATATGTATATTAGAGTTAACAATATTCCAACATGGCATTGCCAATCTTTGTATTTTATTTTACCTGTTCCAGCGGGTATGTAGTGATACAAAATGGTGTTTTTGTGTTGTCCTAATATCTCATGAGACTAATCGTTTGCCATTCACATTTCACATATTTTATTTGGTGAATTATCTGTTCAAATCTTTTGCCTTTTTTTACTATGCTGGGGGCTTAATAATAATTTTATTATTAAGTTTCAAGAGTTCTTTACTTATTCTACATACAAATCTTTCATTAGGTATATACTTCGCAAATATTTTCTATAAGTGTGTTTTGCTTTTTTATTTTTGAGTTTCTGTTTTAATTTTGAATAAGTCCAATTTACCAATATTTTCTTCAGTGTTTTGTGTTTCTTTGTGCTCTATGCAAGAGATCTTTGACTAACCAAATGTCAGGACAATTTCCTCCTTTGTTTTCTTCTAGAAGTTGTATGTTTAGCTCTTATATTTAGGTCTCTGACTCATTTCAACTTAATTTTTGTATATGATGTAAGGTAAAGTCGATTGTTCTAGCTCCTTTTAGAGAAATTATCTTTTTTTCTTTAAATTATCTCAGTACCTTTGTTGAAAATCAATTGAACATATATTTTTGCATATATTTCTGGACTCCCCATCCTACTTCATTAATCTCTATGTGTATTCTTTACCACAAAGTAGTCTTACAGTTAGTCCTCATAAGTAATGTAGTCATCCAACTTTATTGTTTTTCAAAATTATTTTGGCTATTTTAGGTCTTTTGTACTTCCAAAAAGTTTTTTGAATCAGTTTGTCAATTTCTACAAAAATAGCTGGCTGCTAGGATTTTTATTGGGATTACATTGAACCAATAGACCAAAATTCAGGAGAATTAACATCTTAATAGTACTGAATTGTTTAAACAATGATCATGGTATTATTACAACATTCGCTTAGGCCTTCTTTAATTTTTCTCAGCAGTTTTAAAATTTTTCTTGCATATACAGAAATAAATATAAGGCTATTCAGAGTATTTCTATTTGAGGAGGCATCAATGATTTCTATGCTTCAATGAATTCCTATAGTATACTTCCAATGGTTATAGGTGTTTTAGTGATGCCCCATTTTCATTTCTGATATTGGTAAACTGAGTGTTCCCTATTAGTATTGATTAATCCTGTCTAGAGGTTTATCCATTTTATTGATCTTTTCACAGATTCAGTCTTTGATTTCATTGTTTTTTTTTTCTATTTTGTCTTCTCTTTCATTGACCTCAGCCTTTATCATTCTTATTTTACATACTCTAGATTAAATTTGCTTTCCTTTTGTAATTTCTTAAGAAGGGGGCTTAGTTAATTAGTTTGAGATCTCTGTTTTTCTAATTAAGCACTTAATACTACACATTTCCATCCAAATACCACTTCTATTTTCATGTTCATGTTTTCCTTTATATTCTTAAACATATGGAGTATATTTACAGTAGCTGTTTTATCAACTTTGTGTGCTATTTTCATCATTTGGTAATTTCTAGGTCTGTTTCTATTGATTTATTTTTTTGCTGATTATGGGTAATATTTTCCACCTTCTTTGCATATTAATTTTTAAATGAGATTCTGGATATTGTGAATTTTACTTCAGTGGGTTCCAAATTTCTTTAATTTGTTGTATCTCTTTAAAGTGTATTTTTTCTGCTATGCTGTTACATTTCTTGCAATCATTTTGATCCTTTTGATATTTGCTTTTATGCTTTAAGACAGATCCAGAGCATGCTTTAATATAAAGGTTAATTTAGCCCCAGTACTAAGATAATAACTTCTGAAGACTTTACTCAATGCCCTACATGTTACAAAATCTTTCCATACTGGCTGGTGATAAAATTAACTATTCCTAGTCCTGCATAAACCCCAGGAATTGTTTGACTTTATGCTTTCTGGTGTTCCTTTTCCTAAGCAGTTTCCTCAAACATGTAAGTACATAACTGCCTTGCGAAAGATTTAAGGGACACTCTGCAAAACTCCAGAGCTTTTTCTGTGCAGCTACTTCCTGTCTGATACTCTGCCCCTCACACTCTAAGCATATAGGTCTCCCTGGATTTCTCAAGTCAGCAAGACTGCCTGTTCTGTTTGGGTTTGCTGGTCCTGAACTGTGGCCTGGAAACTGCCTCCCAGAAGGAAGCTGGGGGTAATCATAGAACTCACCAGCTTTGCTTTCTTCTCTCCTGGGTCACAGTCCCACAGTGGCTATTGTTCTATGTCTAATTGTCACTGAAAATACTTTGTCTGGTATTCTAGTTGTTCAAGGCAGGAGGGTTAATCTGATACCAAATATTTCATTATGATTGGAAGCAAAAGCCATATTGTTTAATTATTTAATACCAAGAAAGTCACACTAAATTTGTAAGTTATCCACACAGTTCAGGTAACTGAAATAAAGTTTCTTAAAAATATAATTCTAAGAATATGTAACACTAAAGAGTCTAAGACATGGAAGATAACAGGGTCAGTGTTCCCAATTATCTCAAAGTTAACTTACAGTCTCTTCTTTGACATATTGTACCTCACAAAATCCAACATCTGAACTTCACTAAAAAAGGAAGAACTAGCAGCATAATCTGTCAGAGATGTAGTTGCAGATTGCTGACCTGAGTAATGAACTGTAGACTGAAGATGACATCAAGGAAATGTGACAATCCTGAAGACTATTCAATTAAAAAGATTTGCTAGCATTAACTAGGATTAGCTCCATCGTCATTATAAGGAATTAAAAAATAAGAAATACCTGCCCCTACACTCCTAAGAACTCCATATACCTACGCAAAAGGAAAAATATATTAAAAAGCCATAAAGAATTTTAAAGTAGGAATGTTTACCATAAATTCATTGGGAGTTATGAAGATAAATAGCACAACCATGTCTTGTTCACTTATATTTGCTTGAAATATGACTTCAAGAGTTATCCTAGTGAAACCTACAAAACAAATTACAATTGCACTAATATCGGTGGTAAATGTTTTATCCTTTATATAGATATATAAAGCACACCTATATAAAGACAATATATTTACCATTTACATATTTACCATAACACATATAGAATCAGCAACAGAGCAATATACATATATCACATTCATTTTTCTTTAATACCATTAAATGTACTCACTTTCCTTTATATACTTACTAGAGGCCCAGTGCATGAAAATTCATGCACTGGGTGGGGGGGCACAGTGCGGGTCCCTCAGCCCGGCCTGCACCCTCTCGGGGAATGGACCTAAACTGCAGTCTGGCCTCCCGTTGTGGGGAGGCAACCGGCGACCGGGCAGGCCTGAGCCCCTGCAAGTGGCCGCCCCTCCTCCCCCACCGCCAACACCGGTGGCCTCCCTCTGAGGGAAGTGACCCTGGCGGACCTATCTGGGGATGGTGCTGGCTAGTGAATGGCCAGCCCTGCCCACCCCCACAAGGCCCCTCCACCGCTGGTTGCCAGCTGGTCGCCACCGCCCCCTGATTGCCATCCCCTCCCTATGCCCACTGGCATGTGCCTTGGCGGGCCTGGTGCCACCTGCTTGCCAGCCCTGCCCCCTGCCAACTGGTCGTTCCACCATTTGGTTGATTTGCATATTATACTTTTATTATATAGGATAATGCAAAAAATGGAAACTTGGATATCTGATAGTACTTGGCAGTTGCTTACAGAATTATAAATTAATCTGAAGATGAGCACTGAAATGTGTAAATGACATTTTAACTTTTTGCTGTTTTTAGTACCCATAAGTCATACTTTGTCTGAGTTAGTGATCTGTTGTTTTATTGTATGAACCCACTATATAATTTTGATGTTCTTGATCACTATTGTTATACTGCTGCCTCAAAAAAGGTTTCGCCAATTCATATTCATCCCATTAGCATTCACCACCTTCTAACATACTACACAATTTACTTACTTAGTATGTTTGCTGTTGATTGCCTATCTCCCTTCATTAGAATGTAAGTTCTATAGAGCAGGATATTTCCCCCCCTCACTGCTATTATCTCAAGTGCCTAGAAAAATGCCTGGCATGAAGATACTCAAGAAATATGTGTTGAATGAATAAATGTCACTTCATTACTAGAGCTTTTTCAGGCTTCTCCACCTGCTACCAAGAGTTTTCAACTGGAAGAGGCCATCACCCATGTAGGCTATGCCTACTTTCCAGGAGTGAGTGAAAAGAGCACTTGGAGTTACATCTAATTTCACACAAAAAATACCCAAATGTATTATTTATTTTTTGTGGTTCACAAACTTGGAAAATATGCATGAGCTGACCTTATAGAAATGAGAACAGCTCAGTGATTTTCTTCCCTTTCCTACTATGGAATTTTTTTTAGAACAAGTACATTATACCATAAGACTCGCCTCATTCAATTAATCAACCTTTTTTTATTACCAAATATGTGCCAAGCACAATTCAAGGAGTTGAGGGATACATTAATAATACAGAGGAGGCCCACATTTCATGGAGCCTACATTAGAATGGTAGGGGTTAGGGGGTGACAGGGTAGCAGGGATGGGCAAACTTTTTGACTCGAGGGCCACAATGGGTTCTTAAACTGGACCGGAGGGCCGGAACAAAAGCACGGATGGAGTGTTTGTGTGAACTAATATAAATTCAAAGTAAACATCATTACATAAAAGGGTACTGTCTTTTTTTTTTTTAGTTTTATTCATTTCAAACGGGCGGGATCCGGCCCGCAGGCCATAGTTTGCCCACGGCTGGGGAAGAGACAAGCAACAGGTGCACGGACAAGAAGCCATGATAACCATAGATTGGGATGGAAGCTTTACAAGACCTTCTGATAGGACCAGAAAGCCCTTGCCAATTTGGCTCAGTGGATAGAGCATCAGCCTATGAATTAAGGGTCCCAGGTTTGATTTTGGTCAACGGCATATACCTCAGTGGCAGGTTCAATCCCCAGCCCTGGTCGGGGCGCATGCAGGAGTATGCAGGAGGCAACCGATTGATGTGTCTCTCTCTTACATGGATGTTTCTCTCTCTGTCTCTCTCTCTTCCCTTCCACTCTCTCTAAAAACATCAAAAAAGAAAAAAAAGAGTCAGGAAAATAGTAACTTAGAGAATGGTTTATAGAAGGACACTATCTCCAAGGAGATGGTATTTAAAGCAAATATCTGAAGGATAAGGAGGCAAGAATGACAAACACTGGGGAAAGAGCTGAAGGGAAATACTTCTAGGATCATGAGTGCAAGATCCCAAGGGTTGGCAAAGCATAAAAGAACCTGGGTGGCAAAGAAAGCAAAGTGAGGGTAGAGTGGTATATGACTGGACAGGTGGGCAGAACTTCCATGGCCATGATAAACAGATTTTTTTCATGAGAGTGATGGAAAGCCATTAAGATATTTAAGTGGAGGAACCACATTTTATTTATTTATTTATCCTCACTTGAGGATATTTTTCCACTGATTTTTAGAGAGAGTGGAAGAGAGAGAGAAAGACAGAGAGAAATATGGATGTGAGAGAAACACATCGATTGGTTGCCTCCTTCACGAGCCTTGACTAGGACCCAGGCCAGTGAGGAACCTGCAACTGTGGTGCATGTTCTTGACCAGAGTCGAACCCAGGACCCTTCCATCTGCAGGCTGACGCTCTATTCACTGAGCCAAACCGGCTAGGGTGGAACCACATGCTTTAAAATGGGTTTTTAAATAGCTTTCTGGCAGCTATATAATGAATAAACTGGAAAGAGTATGGTGACTGACAGCACAGGCTATAGCGTCAGGCAAAGCGGAGTTTATATCACAGCTTCTCCTGAGTATATTGGAAATTGGATATAATACACATATATGGTTATAATAGAAAGTTTTACTCTATCAGAGCATAATTTTTAAAAAGTACTCTCACAAGGATAATTTATACTACTCTTTTCAGTTTTTATTTTATTCTAAATTTCTATATGTGATCAAGCATTATGGCACATTTGTATATTTGAGCATAATATGATCTTTAGTTTTATTATTCTGAGCACTTGTGTGTGTGCGTGTGCGTGCACGTGCACACGTGTTTAAAATCTAACCCAAATCATACATTGTTGGAACAATATAAACAAAGAAATAGGTGAAAATATAATCTATATATATAAAACCCTAATATTCAAATAGACCAAACAGCGAAACAACCGAACAACCGAACCGGTCACTAGGACATGCGCTGACCACCGGGGGCGTGCACGGAATATGGCCGGCGTCAGCAGTAGATGGCAGAGCACGGAACACAGTGGGCATTGGCTGTGGCAGGATGGTGGAGCAGGGGAGGGGTGGCACCAGACCAAGGCAGGGCGCCAGTGGCTGTCATTGGGCCAAGCCTCTGGTGGTTACTGAAAATTCTTTGCTCCCACATACCGTGGTCCCGCTCGGCGCTTGCACCTACTGCCGGCGCTCACACCCGCTGCAGGTGCTGGAGCCACAGCTCGCACCCACTGCTGGCGCCCAGTGCTGACCCCGATTGCTCATCACTGTCAGTGGGGGCAAGCCATGGCTACTGACATTGGCTGTGGCAGGATGGTGGAGCAGGGGAGGGGTGGCACCAGACCAAGGCAGGGCGCCAGTGGCTGTCATTGGGCCAAGCCTCTGGTGGTTACTGAAAATTCTTTGCTCCCACATACCGTGGTCCCGCTCGGCGCTTGCACCTACTGCCGGCGCTCACACCCGCTGCAGGTGCTGGAGCCACAGCTCGCACCCACTGCTGGCGCCCAGTGCTGACCCCGATTGCTCATCACTGTCAGTGGGGGCAAGCCGTGGCTACTGGCCCCGATTGTCCCTCAGGGCTTCTCCACCTCCCCCTGCTCCTGAGGGGCGATCAGAGCTGGCAGCCACCACTTGCATCCACTGCTGGCGCCAACCCTCCTTGTAGCTGGTGCCAGAGCTGCTGCTCACACCTACTGCTGGTGCCTGGTGCTGGTCCTGATCACTCAGTGCCTTCAGTGAGTGCAAGCGGCTGCCAGCCCCCATCATCTCTGAGGGCTTCTCCACCTGTTCCTGCTCCTGAGGGGTGATCAGGGCAGCAGCTGCCACTTGCACCTGCTGACAGCGCTGGCCCTGCTTGCACCTGCTGCTGGTGCTGGCCCCAATCGCTCTGCACCTTCAGTGTGTGGGAGCAGTGGCTGAGGTGGGGGCTGCCAGCAGACAGGGGACTGAGGGCCTTGGCGGGAGGGGCTGGGCAGGGGTGCAGAGGATGGGCCGAGATCTGCCCTGTGCCCACTGCAGCCTCGCAGTCCACAGTTCCTTTCAAGGTGCACAAATTCATGCACTGGGCCCCTAGTAACCTTAATAAGGTAAAGATTTAAATACAGGACCATACACATAATATTTAAAACTCTAGGTTGTGGATATGTTAGGTACCACTTTCCTCTTTAAATTTGCTTTAAAAATAGTGCTTGTCACAGAACAAGGGATATTAAGTGTTAGCCATTAACTTTTATTTTTATAATGAATTGAAATTTATCATCTACTAGAAAATACATATAACCACCACTGACCTCCGCTAATATTAAAAAACTAACTTTCTAGTTAATGCAAACATGTTCAACCGAAAGCATCCACAGATTCATCATTCATTCAATTGATACAGCATAAGGGATGTTGATGCAAAATATAATAAGATCTCTTATTTCAAAATGCTGGATTTAGGATCTTTCATTATCTAATTGCTTATTATCATCATATTTCTGCATAATGTAAAGGGAGACCACTCTGACAGATGATATACACACCTTAAATAAAAATTTAATTTTCTATGTATTTTATATTCTTATAAATGAATGATATGGGTTTTTATGTACCTCCTTTGTATGACTTTCTAACACTTGGGAGTTTACTTACAAGATCTGGCAAGATAGTACAGGTTGTGGATGAACAGGTTTCCTTGACTCACATACAAGGATCAAGTAGGGAAACAGGAGGGTGGAGGTTAGCTCACCCCCACCCCCCACCACAAAAACCAGTGTGATGTGCCCTTTTGGACACTGAGTGAGTAATGAAGTTGGCATGCTGCCCTTCTACTTCTGACCTAGAGTTTCAAAGAAGCCAGGCCCGCAGGCTCAGCGATGTGAAAGGGAAAATGTGAACTGGCCACAAGTTCAGACTGTCCACCCCAACACCCACGTAGGGTGTAGAACAGTGACAGCCAACCTGGGAATGAGAACCATGTCTGCAGAAGACTGAGGAGGAGGAGAAACAGGGCCATGGTTCTTGCCCTTTTCTTTAGAACTCCTGAGAACAGGAAAAGGTAAGGACGAAAGTTTCCAGCAGTAACCTGATCTCATGAATGTTGTTGCGCCAAAGTGAAGAGCTACCTCAGATGAATACATGTTACAGAAGAAAGGCTTACCTTCGGTGGCTCCTTCTAGAAATAAGTGTCTGAAATTTGAAGGAGTTTAACTACTGTTATTGAAAAAAATTCCATTTAAAATATACTACCATATGTTATTTTAAAGTTTTAATTTTTTAAATAAGGAACATAGGGTAGACTGTAAAATGATTATTTGTTTGGGGAAAAAATAAAGTGTTCTACTGGGTGCAAATCCCATAGGTTGTTTTACCTGTTGACCTGACTGACAGTGGCTCTTCCCTTCTGATCACGGTCCAATGGCAGGGCCTTAAGTGTGAGCTTTAAGAGTCAGGAATGAAGATACTAATTCCATCTCCTCTCTTCGGTATTTATTGCAAAGCATATAGAGAAGGCACCATGGGCATCTATTGGGACTCGAAGGGTGAAATCAGCATAGCACAGTTATGTAAACCATGTGTGCAACTGACACAGCTTGTGTAATTATCAGTGTAATCCACCTCCGGGAAGCAAAGGAGGGGGCAGAGGGTGGGGCAAGTTCACACTTGGGAGATCATCCAGAAAGTGGGCCAGGTGCCAGGTCTACAATCAGGTGAGAACAGTTCCTTCCCCTGGGAAGCCTACACTTAATGCACCATCACTGTCATGAGTGACTTGCACTAGATTCAATTTCTGAACCTGCATCATATAATCCAGTATGTCTATCACTATACACTGGCCCATGAATTAGTTATTTTTTAAGTGGATCTCTTTGGCAAATCTGGTAGAAAAGTCAAGGTGATCAGGTTTTAAAATACTATCAATATGAATATAACTGATGATAATCTTTTGGCCAAATACCTAATTTTCAGACATTTTTTTTTTGCTCCTCATTCATTTCACAAAATAATCAGTACTGTTAGTATCTAGAACCTGTAGTAATTTCATGTTATACAAATAATTTTGTATGTAATATAAACTAAAGGTACTTTTTAATGTACTTTTATTCTGGCCATCTCCTTAAAAAATAAAGTGAAGTAATAGTGAAGTGAACCTTGAAGGAATGGGGGGGGGGGTGGAATCTATGAGAAAGATGAAAGAGTAGAAGGCAAAAGTAGAGACAAGAAGGAAGATAATTTAAATAAAACAAGATGGAAAGAGGGGGTGTTAGGAAAGAAGCGTGAGTGATTACAAATGCTCCATGCACTTTAGAACACCTTTTAGTTTAATGGAATTCCTGATCAGCATCAGTCAGCAACTTAAGGGAGCGAAGTGGCTGTGGTAGTGAAGCTTTAGTAAGAAGCCACAGTATATTTGAGGGTACTTCACTCTCATGAGGAATTAACAGACTTGCCCACATGAGACTTAAAACTAAAACATTTGCCATTAAATTGCTTCTTTAACAATGTAGTCAAAGATTGGTCCTTTCTCAATCCAAGTTAGATGCTACTTTTAACTTTATTTTCAAGAAATTTGAATATGAGGTGAAAGCTATCTTTTCTTACTGGCTTCGTTAAGAGCATGTAGTTTATACTTTTAAAATGCCTGTTGGTTGAACATTCTACTAAAAGTGAACATCCACTCAAGAGGAGGTGAGTCATAATATTTTATTTTATGGTTAAGGGCATAAGTGAACAAAGCAAACTAGGGTTTAAAATAAAATGGAAACTTTTAAGTGAGTTTGCAGCAGTGCACTATTTAACTGACACATTTTTTAAAGAATCAATATTAGCAACAAATACAAGCAATCAATATTTCTGAGCTCTTTTTTATGGATAAATAAAGTCCTTGGAATTATAGGGTCTTGAAAAATAAAAAGACAGTCCTTATAAAGAGAACTAAAAATGTACAATGAGGAGAGAGTTGTTGTTTTAACAGATGGACATTTACGTGGTACATCTGGTCCAGTCCCTTTTTATAGGACAAAATAGCTTTAAACCAACAATCAGACATATAGAACAAACTTCTTACACTGAGAACTATCAAACACTGAACAGGTTATAAAGCAGTGTTGTAAAATTCAACATTCCTGAGGTGTTTGAAAATAAACTAGATATTTGTTCAGAAATGTAGACTTAGTGACCCTAAGTCAAGAAAGTTCCTCAAGTATACTCAAGAGTTTTCTGATACAGGCACAGAGTCCCACACAGCATGATGTTTCAGTCAATGATGGACCATATGTATGGCTTAAGATTATAATGCAGCTGCAGAATTCCAATCACCTAGTGATGTAGCCACCATAATTTTGCAGAGCAATGCATTCCTCACAGTTTGATGTGGTGTAAATAAACCTGTGCTGCCAGTGGTATAAAAGGATGGACATAAAGTTAGAGGTAGGCTATACCTTCTTGGTTTGTGGAAGTGCACTCTGTGATGTTCGCACAACAACTCAATGGCCTAATGACACATTTCTCAGGATGCATTCCTTGTTGTTAAGCAGCACAAGACTGTATAAGATAAACTATTTTTCCAAAGTATTTATTTTTAAGTGACATTCAAATAAAAAATTACATCATGTACCAGTTTCATGGAAAGTAAAGGTTTTACTTTGAATTTTATAGCAAATCTTATTAAAAACAGGAAGCAATTCTCATTTTCTTAAAATGAGATGAACAAAAAAAAATATATGAAAAGAATTCCTGAACTGAAGTGCTTATGCAAGGATATTTTATTTATATACTAGAGGTCCAGTGCACGAAATTCGTGCATTTGAGGGGGTCCCTCAGCCTGGCCTGCACACTCTCGCAGTCCAGGAGCCCTCAGGGGATGTCCGACTGATGGCTCTGTGCTTGCCAGCTGTGAGCCTGGCTCAGGGCTTCTGGCTGAGTGGTGCTCACCCTTAGGAGCACACTGACCACCAGGGGGCAGCTCCTGCTTTGCTCGTCTGTGCCCTGGTGGTCAGTGTGCATCATAGGGACCGGTTTTTCTGCTATTTGGTCAATTTGCATATTAGCCTTTTATTATATAGGATCTTAGTACAATATATTAGTGTTAAAACAAACAAGCATCTTAAAAATATGCCAGTGTTAAGGAATATTTGGTTTTTGTTGAATATGAGACAATGAACAAATTTCTCTGAAGCATTAAGACTCTTCATTTTTAAATGTTTCTAAAAGATTTCATTTTTATGCAATACTCTTTTTTTTATAATAATCTGAATCCAGTACAATTCAATGACCACAACTGAATTTTAGATATGGCATAACAACATTTGAGACTGTGAGAAGCATACTTACTGTTTCTTTTTATAATGTACACAAAGGAATTTATAACACATGTATATTATATGTTTCCATATATTAAAAATACATACTCATCTATGCTGTTTTAAATATTTAATTTGGGCACAGTATTAGTATATATGAGAAAAACCTGAAATGCTAATTAGGAAGAAATATTCAATTCTAGTTCTTCCTAGATTTAAAAGATAAGGAGTGTGTTAATATTACTTTGATTACTAGGAGTCCAGGGCTGCATGGAAAAACCATGTCCCCAGTGCACTGTGTATAATGAAGACAAAAGGAATACCATATCATATGAAGCAAACTAATCCAACTTCTAGGAATGAAAAACCTATAGTCACTTGTTAAACTAAAAATCTAAGAGACAAAACTTATTGAAAATCATTTTTAGCAGGCACACTGATTCAATGATTCATCATTAAAACCTCTAAAATACTATGCTAGGTTATAAATTTATATAAAGCAAATTAGATGATTTGTGTTATAAATCTTAAGATTAAGGAACAGAGAGTTTAAAATAGACACTAGTACCTTTTACTTTCTCACAGCCTTATATAATGTACAAAGTTGGGACATGTTTATAAAAGAGTAGTTTATTTTCTCACCAGACTAAAATTCTCCAGCAGATACACTGTTGATGATACATTTCAATTCTTTATTTCTCTTGCCTTTCCCTCTCCTCCCACTCTCTCTTAAAATGTCATTTAAATTTCACATATAAAAAAATCTTTTTTCCCTCTTTCTCAGCCATTTATTTTGTTCTGAGTGTTGCAAACGGGCAAAGTAGAAAGAAGGTTGCAATTTCTAGGTATGTTTAAATTTAGCCAACACAATTGCAATAAAATAAAGGAATTTTAATAAAATGCCAAGCATCAAGACAAATAAATAGCAGCTCTAAATAACCTATAATAAATAAAAATACTTTAAAAATCAAATACTGATGATCATTGTACAAAAAAACCAGATTGTACCATTTTATATTTTTTATTTCCTGAGGGAAAATATTACAGAATTAAGATACAGCCATATCTTCCGTCATCATAGTAAAGAAATGGGGGATAAAATATAGGAGTTGTTGACAGGAATTATCTGCTACTGAAAAAAAAAATCCACTATTGGTTTGATATATTTCCAAAAACAATAAAATTATACTCTTAAAAATTATTGCCAGAAAACAAACTTTTCCATGGCAAATACTGGTACATACTATCAAAGATTTTTTGCTCTTTAAAGGCCTCTGCTTTATTATTTGTAAAATTGGGCATCCTTTCAAAATTTAAAAATGTTATCAATGAAAATCTAAAACATGCAAACAAATCAAGTAATCAAGATTTGTACACTTAAACACATTTTCTATGAGAGAAGGGAAATTCAACACTGTTTTATACTTCTGTTGGTTTTCAACAAGACAAAGGGAGCTTTAACCATTTATTAAAAGGGAATATATTTTGAGTGAACAAACTATGCCTGGAACCACAAGTGGAAAATCAGAAACTCTCTGTATCAAGGGTATCTCTTAGGTTTAGGTTAGCAGATAGCAGCGGAAAAATCATATTGGACCTGGGAAGATCATCTGAAAACATCGACTTATTAGGTGTAAAGCAAATCTATTTTAAAAGCTAAAACAAACTACAGCGAATAAAAAAGTGGGGCATGGGGACTACTCTCTTTAAGGTTTGCTCACAGAGACTGATCAGCAAAGTCATGGGGGAAAAGATAATACATTGTATTAGCGTCATATAATATTAGTTGCACAGGGAGATTAAAGATTAAATTAAGTGATTTCTCAAAGTCACAGAGCTCATTTGCAGCGAGCCCATTCTACAACCTAGAAGTCAACATCTTGACTTCCAGATAGTGCTTTTTTTTCCTTTACCATTTGAGTTGATTCAATCGAGTTAGAGTTTTATAGAATAAACATGGAACTGTTATTTATCCTGTAGCATAAAGTTCAGAATTTGGAGTGTGAATCCAGGCTCTGCCTGCATGACCTATGAAACAGGAGTAGTGATAGCGAGAATATCTCTTGACAGATGTCTCTCCATTCCCTTTGAGAAGCACAAAGATGGGGGGCCTGAGACACTGATTTCCTGACGCTCAGAGGCGCCTCTTTGGTGTGCCCACATAAATACTTCAGGCAGTTGAACTGGATACTAAGGGTCGGTCATGATTCTACCTACACCTATTCATCCCAGCTGAATCTGTTATTACAATTATGTTAATTATTAAAATATCCATATTCTGATAAAATAAGTATAAAAAGAAAGTTCTTTCTATAAAAACTAATTTTATCACTTTAGAAAGATTCAGTAAAGGTGAGTTGATAAAAACAAGTACTAAAAGACTTGGAGGTGGGCAAAGATAATAAAAAAAATTATATAGAATGCCATATATTTTTTTTCTAAGTGTCTTTTTATTGTTAAACTGGTAACTATAAATCTTACAGAAACTTAAGTGCACATCAACTCTGGGCTAATTGATACCAACCTACCAGATGGAAAATTTTCAAATCTAAAATACAGGTTACGGAGATGCAGTAATAATACTATGCAACACCGTAGCTAAATAAAACGAAATAATGAACTAGTGAACAGTCATTACCCATAGTGAGGGGGGTGGAGCAAAATACCTTCTACTAATAATAATATTCACAAAAAGTTAAAATCATTACATCACACTTAGTACCCTATACTAGCTATTTTAAGCACTAGTTCTTAAAGTTGAGTAAACCTGTGGCATATTCTCTGTCTTGCCTCCATAGCAATTTTCACTCTTCTTTGCTCTGCTCTGCTCCTGCAGAAAGCTCATTTCTATTGGATCCTTCAATGGGATTTTTTGTCCCGTGGCTTTTGTTTAGGGTCAGTTAATGTGAGTCATCAGCAAGAGTTAATGTGGACAGAGTGAGGCTAAGGTGTTTATACCTCAGTCACAGGTTAACAGATGTGCACTCCCCTATTGAAGGTCAGTGTTCAGGACCTGTCCTACCTCGCTTAATTCCAGGGACCTCTCTATTCCCTTGCCTCTTCAGACATAGGGCTGTTATTTACGTCCTGCTATTGCTAGCCTCAGAGCGCCATCCCTGGTTGGTTTCCTTTATGCCTAACCATTCTCTTATAAATATTAGTCCTTTCAAGGATGTCTCCACATTTTTCCCATTTGAGTGTCTGGCTGCTTTGCTGTCAGAACCCTGATTGATAGCTTTGGGTAGCAGGAGTGGCCCAAGGCCAGAGTCCATCAAAATGACAGTCTGCCAGTGGGTGGTTCAGGTTTGAAGAGAACACGATGGTCTCCTTACCAGGGAAATAATAGAATCCTGGTACATAAGTCTAGGCATGTGTCGGCAGCATGATTACTCAGATTACCACTGGTGGTGGCATGGAATGCAGTGCAGGGGCAAGGCAAGGCATTAGGTGCTGTGGCCTTCACTTGTTGAAGTGTGAAGACGTAGTGTGGCATAACTACGATGACACTAAGAAAAATATAGAGGAAAAAAAAACAAAACACGAAGGCCTTGAATGCTCGAATCAGACCAGAGGTAAAATATCAGAAAGTTTCTCAGTCAGCTCTAAGCCCCTACTTACTTAAGCCTCAGGGCAAATAAAGCTGCAGATCAACTACAGAATCTGATTTGAAAGCTTGTGAAATTGCCGTGCTAAATAAAATGGATAGAACCAATACCACTGGTCTTGGTAATGGGGTACTGATAGGGAAAGGGTGGAATAGGGGATGATACCATCTGATCAAATACTGAGGGACTTACTCCTATTACCTCTCATTGACCCCAGGCTCACAACAAGTCAGATCCTAATATAGCCAAAAACTAAAGCCTGACCCATAAGGTGATGGCCAATACACTGAAGATTTAGGAAACTCCGCTGATTTGTATCAGCAGGAGTCTAGTAGCATGTAAGGGAATGCCATGGATTGATTCTAAGGGTTTTATACCAAGAAGGTGAACTAGGATGCTAGGTCAGGCCAAACCAATCAAATGATGAGCATTCATCTGGGATTTGGGATTCAGCATATTGTCTTGAGCAGGTGGGAGTGACTGATTAATTGATCCTTGATTCAACGATGGCTTACATAGAAAAATGTTGAAATGCCAAAATTTTCCTGGCAGACCAAACTGGAAGAAGTCCAAAAGCCCAAGTAAGTAAGAATGTTGAAAAGGATCTATTCTGAATCATCCTGCTCAGCCTGTCCCTTTACCATAGCCCTGGCAGGGCATGTGGGACACTCCCTTCACCAAATAATTACCCGGGTGAGGAAAGAACCTGTGTGCTTGGAAAGCTGGATGGTAACCGTCTTCTCTGGCTGGAGAGAACAGCCATAGATGTGCAAATAGATCTGGGCACCCTGATTTAAATGTGCAGGGGTGGGCAAATGTAGATTTTCAGTTGTTCAGATGGAAAAAGGCTCCCAGGTTCTGATTATTACAACAGCTTTATGAACGGTTTCCCATACTCACAACTGTAAACCTACTTTTTGGCAACCCCTGTATTTAATTTAAGCAAAGCTATTTCAGCATGTGGTACCAGTATATTTAGGTGTGTAATAGCCATGTGTGGCTGGTGGCTAACACATCGGAGAGCATAGCCCGAGAACTACCACATCTCCCAAGGAAGTCACTAAAACTGAAAGGTTGGGGCGGCGATCCCTACCATACCCATGGAAGCTGTGTTTTTAGGCTAATGTGAGACCTAGATGGTTCTGTGGGTGGATGCAGACTTAATCACCTCACGAATGCCAACTGCAAGTGCATTTCTAGGTGTAGTATCTTCACTGGATCATATTAAAATAGCCCCTGACACCAGGTATGAAGGTATTAACCATTTTTTTTAAAAAAATAATTCCTTATCAACAAAGATAATCAGAAGCAGTTTGCCTTCCCATTGCAGGAACAGCATACTTTCACTATCTTACCTGAAGGTCAGGTCAACTCTCTCTTTGTCATAATATAGTCCTCAGAAATCTTGTTCATCTTGACATCCCACAGAACATCAAGCTGGAACATTACATTCATGGTATTATACTGATTGGACTCGATGAGCAGGAAGTAGTAAATACCTAAGATACCTGAATGAGATCTATGCTAGAGGGTAGGAGATAATCTCCGTTAAAAGTCCAGAGACTTGTCGCCTTGGTGAAATGGTATGGGCCCGGTGGTCTGGACGTGTTGGAATTGATCCTCTATAGCAAATGACAAACTGCTGCATCTCGCATGTGTCATCATGAAGGAGGCACAAACCTGGCACTCTCTTGGATTTTGGAGAAATAAATTCCACATTGGATACGCTGCTCTGAGGCATGTACCAGGAATTCACGGGGCTGTCGGTGTTGAGAGAGGGCAGGGGCAGGAAAAGGATCTGCAGCATACCTCTGCTGTGATGAAAGCTGCCCTACAGCTTTGGCTCTAAGTTCCAGCAGCAATGCAATGATTTTTTGGAAATGGCTGTGGCTTTAAAACATCTCTGTCATTAGAAGTATGAAAGTACAGATTTTTTTTAAGAGTAACGACATGGAATTCTGTACCAATAACTATTCTTATTCTTATTAAGAACTCCTCCTATCTTAGTACTGGACTCTGTTTAAGACAGAGTACTGGGCCACCAGACTCTAAATGACTATGTGGCCCAATCTACACAAAATGAACTGGGTGTTATCTGACTCAATATAACATTGAATCGGAGGTACATAAGAGCATTTCGTTGTTCAATGAAACTGAGACCATGCAGGCTTGGGAAGCCAGGTGTATTTCATGAGCAATAGCTCAGGTGTCCCTGATACCTGCTACTACTGCTTCCCAACCTCTCCTCAAGCCACATGTATGGCTTCATGGGGTGTCTTTAGAGCCAAGTAAAAATGGAGGATGATACTGTGAATCTAGTTTGTGAGTGGATTGCATGGTATTTGGTATGAGTTGTGACCACTGTATCACAGGCCCACTAAGGGGGGCTAGCCCTGACATACCATAGTGACAGGATATTTCCCTAGCAGAATTTCAGACTGTGCACTTTGCATGGGAGGAGATAAATCGGAGGTAATGATACATGGTATGGTCACGGACTTGGAAGAACAAGATTGAAAAATTGGTGATAGAAGGTCTGGGGGAGAGTTGTGTGAATAAACCTCTCAGAATTGGTACAAAGTGTGATGACATGTTCTATGTGAATTCCCTCTAGAAGGTATCCACTGTGGAGAAGGCTCTTAGTAATCTGGACAAGAGTATCTGAAGGGTGACCCAAACCAATCAGACAATCTATTTTGTGCATGTCGATTAGATTCTTTACCTAGCTCAGGGGTCCTCAAACTTTTTAAACAGGAGCCAGTTCACTGTCCCTCAGACCGTTGGAGGGCCGGACTATAGTTTAAAAAAAAAAACAACTATGAACAAATTCCTATGCACACTGCACATATCTTATTTTGAAGTAAAAAAAAAACACAAATGTTTTCGGCGGGCCGCATGTGGCCCGCGGGCTGTAGTTTGAGGAGCCCTGACTTAGCTACTCTTGTGCCCGTACAAGGTGGCAGGACCATCAGTGTTGTGAACTTCTAGAAATAAGGTTTGGGTCACCCATCAGATAATGAAACCTGTCCAGCCCAGGTGCTCAAAAAGGGTGAGGAAAAAATAGAATTGGTACTAGAAGAACACTATGATGATCAACTTGAGCTTTCTGATTATTTAGAAGCATGGATTTTAGCAGTTTTACTTCAAGTTTCCTCTATTATGAAAAGCATTGGTGATAACTAATATTTTAGAGTCCAGTTGGAAGATGACTGAATTATAATACCCTTGATGATGCAGTAACATCACACCATTAAACTCTCTTTTATTAGCCAGTTGGAGTATGCTATAAGTATAGCTGCAAAAATGATGCCTTGATATAGCAACATCAAGATGATTGTAGTTAGTGAAACCACAGTTCTAGTTTCTTTGGAACCTCAAAGTAGCAATATTTTTATTTGTAAATATACAGTTTCACAGAAACAGCTTCAATTTATACACACAAACTTTACAATTACACAGAACCATGTAAATAATGTTAAGGGTCTGGCCTGGCCAAAGCTAATGAGTGGCCTATTTCTGGAGTGACATCTTTCCCTCCCCTCACTTTATCACCCACCAACCAGGTGCATCAGATGGACCATGCTTAATTTGCATGAAGAAGTTAAGAGCAGAGGCCCAGCTCAGTCTAACACAAAAAGCAAGACGACTTGACTTGTGAGACACTAGCCACAGGGATAGAGTTGTTAATAGAACAAACATGAAGTCAAGGAAACAGGAATTGAGATGAATATTGAATGTCTTCCAGAGATGTCTCCAGGCATCAAACCTTCTGAGAATATAGCACATGCCAGGTAAAGAAACATGTGTACACTAAACCACAGTATTAAAAGCAACACAATTTTATAAAGAATAAAACAGGTACTTAAAATTATTTTTGCTTCAATTTCATGCAATAGGTATGTTCACGAAAAGCTATGTCTTATATAACCCTTGGTCAACTTAACAATAGTTTAATAAGCCAGAATATATGGCTAGCTTAAGAAAATAACTCGTCTTAAAAATATTTCCATAAGGAATATTTATAATAAAAATACCACTTTAAGATATAGTTTTCATAGCATAATTTCAAAATAAAATAAAAGTGTCATAGTGGAAATAAGTGAATTACTTTGAGTCAGGAGGAAACTAAAATATATAAAGTATGTTGTTTTAATATTTGCATTAATTTAATCTTTCTATAGCTGCCCAACTTTGAGTTAATATCTAAATAGTTTTACTTATTTCCAGATGCATGTTAAAAAACTAGATAAAGCCTGAAGAGTTAACAGGAAAAAATGTAAAGAAAGATAATACAAACATTACCTCACAATCCACAGCACTCTCTAATACAATTTGTCAAAGTAGATGAAAATATCACTTCCATCTTATCTTTATATTAAAATTAAATTTTAATATGTCACTAGGGATAGAAGGAGCATCTAAAACTTACTTGAGAGTATCTATACTAATTTTTCACCTTTAGCTTCTTGGTTATGGCAATTCATGCTAAAAGTCAAATGAGATTCATTCAGATTTCTAAGCATTCCTCTTCTTTCCAGAACTACATTCTAGCATTTTTAAAAAATCGAATTTCTTCAAGATTTTTAATGATGATTTATGAAGTAGAGAAAGGTTCTAGAGAACATCCAATGACTATAGTTTGAGAGATAAACAGGAGCTAACAGGAAATAAAATATACTCCAAGAGCCAATTTTTTAATGAGCATAGTTTCAAGTTTAAAAATAGCAATATTTGACTTCACACTGAGGCCCCCCAGCCTGGGTGTTGTAATCAGAAAAAAAAAATCACAATTTTCATCTCTTTTATGATAACATCAGCATGTAACTATAACATTTCACATTATCCTGGATTAACCACAATTATTGTGTTAATAATTATAAAATTGAAAAATTATTGAAAACTTGTGTAATAGCTGTTTTCTTACTTTGGCGACTTAAAATAAGAGACTTCAGTTAACAGTGCTCCTTTTAGCCAATTCTATAAGGAGGGCAAGATTTATCAGTTATTCAATGCACACTAATAACAATACTGTCTGGGTCATTGCTAGCTATGGACCAAAGCTGTAAGTTACTCTGCATTATCTATGGCCCTCTCCTGAAGTCTGTGTTTGCTTTCTTCTCAAAGAGCTGCTGACACTTACCAGAGTGGGTCCTGAGGTGTCCTGTGAGGGCGTCCCTTCTTCTACACGCATAGCTACAGAAAGGACATTTGAAGGGCTTCTCTCCAGAGTGTAGCTTTATGTGTCTCAGAAGATTGCCCTTCTGAGTAAAAGAAGCTCCACACTGGTTACAGTGGAAGGGCCGTTCACCTGCGGGAAGGAAAAGAGAAGAGAAAGGTCAGGCAGGTTATGTGCAAGTGACTAATTTGCCATATACTGTTAGCTAGAGCCAGTCCCCATGCAGAGAATATTCATCTCCCTTCTGAGCCTTCTAAGCTCTTACCTCCCTAACATCTCAAACTTTAGGTCAAGTGCCCCCCTTCATATAACCTTTACAGGATTTCTGTCATTGACTCAAAAGAATAACAGTCATTGGATTGACAACTGGTTGAACAACTAGGTGTCATCACTTTATTGATGTTACTGGTTGTTTCACATAGACTATGTCAGTCCTCATAATGACATAACCAGGCATTTTAAAATTTACAAATGAAGAAACTAAAGTGCAAGCATCAAAGTATCTGATGAGAGTCACAGAGCCAATAAGTACTCCAGCTGATAACTGAATCTCTGTCAGTGTGACTATATCTTGCTCTCTTTACTGTACCATGCTTTCTTTAAAAATCACATCGATTTTGAATTGCAAGCCATCTTTAGTATAACTCTCTCCTTTAGCTGATAATTTTCTTAACGGGGGACAAGAGAGTTGCAGTGAATGAACCAGGTTACGAAGCTCATTACCACAAAATCTCCAAATATAGCTCAGGTCTCTCAATTCTCCTACTCACTAACAGTAAAAGCTTTGGCAAAACTTCCTTACATAATGAGAGCAAGTCCAAGAAAATTATTCATTCAAACATTTCTTATCTATTCTCTTTTTATTATGAAAATCATTTGTTTGATAGGAGTCTTTTATTCTATTACTGATATTGCTATAAGACTGTTTAAGCCATAATTATCAGTTCAGTCTGTTGCCATCAACTGGCTGTCATCAATGTCATCAAACATAAAGACATAAAGCTGATGAAGTAAAATGGGCAAGTGGATCAAACTAATATCATTAATTAAACCATGAAGAAAATATTATTTTAATACCATTATTTTAAGCTTGTCTAGTTTCTAAAGATATACATAAAACATACACATTAACACATAAAAATATAAATACATCATATTAAAGCTCAAAGTTTAGAATAAAATTTTAAAAAATTCCCTTTTGGATAAACTGGGCCATTTCTGTGCTTGAAGTTAGATAATGATTAAAATTTTAATAGTTAAAAAAAATTTTGAACTGAATCATCATGTTTCAAAACTTTAACTGAAACATTCATAATAATAAAACCTCAACATTTGGGGATGCCTTTAATATAATGCAAATTGTGATTCTTTTAATTTAAATAATCTAGAAAGCATAAAAAATAAACTGGCCCTTTCTAGCAGCTGCCACTGAACATTCTATCATACAGATTTTACATAAATGCTAAAGATACTGAGGAATTGATAGATCAAGTCTATCTTGAATTCCATAGTACCTGCTCATTTTGAAATTTAATAAAATTCATACCAAAAATGTGTAATCTGTGGCTGTGTGTAGCAAGGGTTAAGGTTTTTTCTTAAGAATTCTGGAGATCTGATGAGCTATGTTACAAAATGTCCTATACTGCTGTATTAGGTTAAAAAAGATAAAGTTGCCTTATATTTAATTTTAGTTACCTTTTTTATTCATTTGCTAAAACTAACAAGTTAAATCAACACTAAATACAGTTTAAAAGAGAAATACTTGACCTAAAACCTCTCATATACAGTCTTACAAAATAGTCAACAATTTAAATCTAATTTTGGTAATACTTGTTTATTTTACACACACACATGCACACACTTGCACACACACATATAAACTTAACTTGATTCCTTGATATTTTTTTCAATGGAATGGCATTCTACAACTTTGTAAAACCAGGGTTTTCTATTACCCACCCCTACCATGGAATCATAAAAAAAAAGGGAGAAGGAGGCACTTGCTTCTTGAAGTTAACTTTTCAGACAGTAGGAAAATAGTAAATTATTTTAAATCATATTTTTTACTCCAAATATTTCATTTTTACATTTGAAAGCTGTCTATGTAGAATTTCCCAAGCAAGTAACAAATCAGTATGCGATAACTTTAAAATTAATTAAATTAGGGTGGTGAACAAAAACATCAGAAATCATGTTTGCCTTTGGACAACACTCCACTAGCATGTTAATTTAAATTTTTCTTAAAGCCACCTACAATTGAAGTATTTTTAAATCCTGATTTTAGAGATCTAAATTGATCATTTACTATCATGCTTATTGAAAAACTAAAAATAATATGGTAACTGTTTTCAAAATAATTTTTAAATTCATCTAATTGAGTTCACTCACGGGTCTTAAAGCAGGGTTATTTAGTTTTTTGGGTTTTTTTAAAGATTTTAAAATTTATTTTTAGAGAGAGAGGTGGGGAAAGGGAGAGGAAGAGAGAGAGAAAAATACTGATATGAGAGCAAAACATCCATTGGTTACCTCCAGCACCATCCCTACTAGGGATCCAGTCTGCAACCCAGGCATGTACCCTGACTGGGAATTGAACCAGAAACTTTTTGGTTCACGGGACAGTGCCCAACCAACTGAGCCACACCAGCCTTAAAGGAGTAGGAGAAACAAAAAGCGACCTAGGCATTTCGGGAAATACCGCCATATTGCTGAGTGAGTAAGTCTTAGTGTGGAGGTGTTTGCTATGCTCCCAAAGCCATGAGAAGTGAAGAAAGAGGCATCATGAAAGTTTGTAGTCATGCTCCCATTTGGGATAAGAGGGAAGAGGCAATGTCAATAATGCACACTGATTTCAATCACATGAACCTTTGAGGAATACAGATCTGTTTTACATGAATTATCTTGATTTTCTTTTTAATTATCGGATACTAATCATCCTGCATGTGGTTACAAAAGTCTGGATGAACAACTCGGGATCCATGTAGGGTCCATTCTCATTATGTTTTGTTTTTGTTTTTAATCTACTAATCTATTCAAGGACCACATTTAGTTATTCACTGGATGAAGTTATCATTCTTACAGAATAGATTATATTTCAATATTTTATGTACTTTCATAAATATATTTCTAGTTCTCTGTTTAAATATTCAATTAAACTGCAAGTGTACATGCATCGATTTGCTTTGGTGCATCAAAGACAGAGGGTGTTCCTGTGTTGGATGGCACAATAACCCATGAATATGAAAAATCAGCACCTGGAGACAGGGCCTTAGGGCAGGAGAAGGGCTCCACGAAGCTGCAATGCACAAAATATTGTGCGGAAAACTTGAAGGTACAAAGATGAGAGTACTTTCCCCTAAAGAGGGGCAAGATGAAAGATATTCTGTATTTATAATGCTTACATGAGTACATGTTTATGCATGAATTTATTTACTGCCCCTACTTCTTTTCTTCTCCCTGTATTCCCAATGAAGAGTGCCTGGTGTATCCGATGACAATATTACCTGATTACCGACTACAGTAGAAATGCCAAAGAAATAACACCAACCCATTAATAAGATATTGGAATCGGCACTTTAATGGAGCATGAAAGAGAAAGAAGTGAATTTGATCTGGTGCTCCATGTCATTTACGGAGTTGGGTGGTTGTATCTTTTTTCACTATCAATTTTGTATTAGATATTTTATAAGCTAAAACACAGAAACATATGTTTCCCAAAAGCTGTATAAAGATTTAAGGCAGTACATGTTACGCTAGCGCCACATTATTGGTGAGAGGTGGACGTTCTAAAATGAATATAGTAGTTCATGGTATCAAGGGGAAAACCTTCGGTGAATTGCTAGATTTTGACTGCATTTTTTCAATCAAATTTAAATTAAAGACATTCAAGTAGACATTCTATTCTAGTACTAAAATGGAATAGAAAATGTCATGACCCACTCGGATGCATAAACCGGGTCAGCAGAAATACAAACAAAAATAACTATTTTACAAATATATCATAATTTCAAGGTCAACAATGGGGCAGGTATCCCAGGCTCCTCCATGAATGACTATTACTTTAACAAAACCTTCCCTGTCTCAGGAAAGTGTACGAAGTTTTACAGTACTCTGATAAACATTCATTAACAGTGAAAGTTCACACAATTGCAGAGTACTTTAAATGGTTTATTTAGTCCATTCTCATTGCCTTTTCTAGCTGAGTGAATCTCCTATTTCTAGCACTTGTGGAAATCTACGTAACTATTTAGAAACATTATCCAAGTCAATTAGAAGATTTCAGAATCAAAATAACTCAACTCTACTACAGTAGTAAATATCAAATGGACAGAATAGGTATGTGATCATTACTATTAACAAACCCAACAATCATCATGAAAACCACTGCAGAAGTGAGACACTGATTAACCTACATTTTCAAGAGAGCATATTCTGCAAATTTTAACTCAGACCATAAAAGATTTATTAAAACTTTACAAAAAAATGATTTTAGTATCCTTTTCAGTCTTAAAATGAACACTATAGACAATTTAACTGAAAATTCCTTATGTGCGGCTTTGTTTTGTTTCTATATTGCTAGAAATTTGAATGAGTGTCATGTTCTTAAACATGATCAACCTGAGGTAATGAATCCATTATAACTTTGTGCAACTCGTCTTTTAGAACTGCAGTTAGAATTATTTAATGAGCATAGAAAGTAAGTAGCCCATTATTTTATAGCCTTTCCTTTTTTTATCTTATCAAATATGGAATCCAAGCTTGATCTTTTAATTTTTCCATGAGATTTTTTTAAAGGGGAAAAAACATGTGCTCTTGTAATATAAATATTACTATAAAATTTTAAATATAAATATTTAAAATATAATGATATTTGAAGGAAAATTCAAAACAAAACATAATGTAAAAATGTTACTGTCTGTATGTTTGGAATAATCTTAAATCCTTATAAAGTTGATGATATTAACCTAACACTGATTTCAACATATTAACTTCTCACTATAATTAAAAAATATCAGACATATTATAGTAGTACTTTACCATAAAATGTAGGCATACTGATATACCAAGCATTGTATATTTGAACAAAACCACTCTGGGCATCACGAAACCTTGGCTCTAGCCTCATAATGCATTAACTACATGAGGGATAATGGATAAGTCTCGACTGTTTTGGGCTTCAGTTTCTTCCTGTGTAAATGAGAGGTTTAGACTAAAAACTTCAATGTACCTTGTATCTATCATGTTTTAAGCACCTACAAGTCATTTATAAATCAAAATTTTAAATCAATTTCTTTATTATAATTTATCTCTCTTCTAGAAGACTATCATATTTAAAGTTCTGATTGTATTAGTTATTGGTATTTTATTAAATAATACTAGTTTGCATTATAGTTAAAGCTATCATTACCTTTAAGTAAATTTTTATGTGAATTGGAAACTTTTCTTAAGAGTCAATTATCTGCCACAATCACATTTCTGTTTTTTGTTGTTGTTGTTTTTTTGCCAAAATATTTGAAGAAATTTCAATAAGGCCTTTTCATTTGGCTGGTGTTTCACAGTACTCAAAACTCTAAAAGTATATATTAAATTAATCTAAGGTCTTTTTCCTCATCCTATTTCACAATTACAGATTCCTACCTCCACACCCACCACCCTTTACTATACTCACCCTACATATTTCCTTGTAGGGTTTATGGTAAAAAAAAAATAACATGAAGTTGGTAAAATCCTCAAACTGGGGAAAATAAATATCTGCCTACTATAGTGACCCATGGTATGCAAAGATTGATTGGAAATTGTATTCCAAGAAATTAATTAGATAATGTGTAAAATGATCTACCCCTATATAAATGCATGAATACCATTTTAGAATATCAACTCTTTGCTAGCAAACTGTATTACCTGCCCATGGGTATGGCAAAAATGTATAGAAATACAAAAAGATTAAGTTACACAATGAAATTCTCCTCTACCTTTTGAACCCTTATCATATTATTGCTATATTAAGAACTGTGGAAACTGAATCCCAAACTTCTTTTCTGATATGCTATTCAGATTTGAAGGCTGGAAGTCAAGACCCAGGCTACTCTCTGATGCTTTTCAGCAATCCAATACTAGCGGAATTCTGAAAAGGTAGTTTCACCATTGCCACCCCTGAATAAAAAGGAAAGAGAATAGATGTCAGGTAATATCAACATCAGATGTCACAGGCAGTCATCAGGGTATTCTTTCAGCTGCTTACCAGTGTGACTCCTTTTATGTACCATAAGCACATTGGGCCCAATGCAAACCATGCCACAGACGTCACATTTCAGTTTACCATTCGGAAGCCGGATTCCTCCCTCGCCTTGAAGCTCCTGGACTTTCCTGTTGTCGGCCACCTCGCTGCTCTCAATTAGGGGTTCTTCTAGGCTGCTACCCTCATCGTGGCCCCTGATCTCGTCTTCACGGCTCAGGGGTTTCCTGTCACACTCTTCATCACTCTGCATTTCTAGCTTTACTGAATTTGCTGTAATTTAAAGAGAAGCAAGAAGATATTTTAGATACATGTTATGTGTCGTCACCTACTTCTCTCTCCTACCTACTTCCATTCTATTACCATGGTTGGAAATGCTGTATTAAGTAGAATACAATCCATCACCAATGCAATTTTAGCCCACACCGTACTCTATGATATTTTCATAAAGCTTTGGCATGAAAGTGAAGATGGCTCAGGAAAGCTCTAAGAGTCCAGAATGACACTTTATTTCTGCACACATTTCTTTCTCTTTTTAAAAAATTTAAATGTATTGGGGTGACACTGGTTAATAAGGTTACATAGGTTTCAAATACATAATTCTCTGATACATCATCTGTACATTGCATTTTGTGCCGACCACCCGAAGTCTAACCTTCTTCCGTCACCATACATTTGACCACGTTACCCTTTTGTATCCCTGATTCTTCTTCCCTCTTAGAACCACCATATTACTGTTTGTGTCTATAAGTTTTCATTTGTTTGTTTTTCTTGTTTGTTCATTTGTTGCTTTCAGTTTTAGATTCTACATATGAATGAAATAAGTTTTATACTTTTAAAGCAAGTTTCTAAATAATTCTGATATTGGCTGTTGAGTATGTCATTAAGGCTCCTGAGACTGAGGTAGGATAATGGAAAAGATTAGATACTGTTTAATCCACTGAGCCATACCTCTTCTTAATTTAACAATCATTACACACACACACACACACACACACACAATCTTCATGGTCTGTGTTTCACATCTGAGTACTTGTGTAAATCTGCTTGTGAACTGAGCAAGAGAAACAACTCAGGATATTAATCCAGCAAATGTCTTAGACATATGAAGGCACACTGTCCAGGCCAATACCCTAAAATCAGACTAAACGCATACATTCAGTTAAGACCTGTATAAATGTGGTGTAGAGTACACAGACCTCAGATGCTCTTAAGCTACTCTGCTTTTTTTTCCCTATATGAAAACATTTCTCCATGGAACACATTAGCCTTGCAAATCAAAGTGTTTCAACTTGAAGATGTGCACACTGAAAAGCAATGAATGACAGAAATGGCATCGCCTGCATGTACACACTTGTGACTGTTAAGAAATGCAATGCCTTCTGTTTACTGGGTTTGGATCACCCCACAGAAAAGTTGGAATTTTGCGAGCAATGGCCCTCATTCTGGAATGCTGACAGAGTCTTTTCACAGAGCAGAAGCAAGTTTTAAATAAATACCAGTTATTTATCTAGTAATCTTGAAAATTTCTTAAGAAATCATATCCAAGTTACTGAGCAAAACAAATCATTTGGTATTACTTGAATAGAGGAAACCTTTTCACAAAAAGGAAGTTTTCTGCACTGCAATTGTTTTCTTAAAGAAACCACACATTCTGTGATTTGTCATTAGTACTGATGATGGGCAGTGCTATCAAATGGCTCCTCCCCTGTTCTATACTCAGGACTCCCCTACAACTAGAGGTGGACTGGCACACCAAGGAGATCACTGGATTTAGTCAGGAGCACGTGGCTCTAGCACTGGCTTTGACATTTACTAGCAGTGTAATCTTGAATTAATTATTTAACCTCTGAATCTTATGTCTTTTGTTTGCAAAGACAAGATAAATTCAGACTACAGAATAAAGTTTGAACAGAATGGTTGAGCTATTCAGACTCTGGGTTCTGTAACCTGGATTTGAACACTAGCAATGGCACTTAGTACAAGGAGTGACAACTTTTGCAAGTTACTTAGTTCTCTCCGTCCTCTGTTAAGCTGGGATGATAGTGGTACTCACTTCCTAGTACTGATATGAGCATTCAATGAGTAAATATACTAGTAAAAATGGGCTTGGCTGTTGTTTTTCTCTGGACAGTGTTCTATTCCAAGAGGTTTTGTGCAGATTAATTAACTTATAGGATGTAAAACTACACTGAGGTCTAAAAGGGATATATATATATATATCCCTTCTGGCCCATCTCTAATAGAACATCTACTATGTTGACTTTTACCCTATTTACAAATTAGTTCTACTTTACTGATTTTTCAGAAGAGTGGGGACAATATTTTATCCACCTTAATATCCCCAACAAAATCAAGAAAGTTGTGGCATATAGGAGGTATTTCAGACAGTATTCAGTTAGATGTTTTACTTAATTTGATTAAAAATTTCTTTCTTTTTACTTGTTTTATATGTTTATAGAAACCATGAACATAGGAAGAAAATGTAAACATAAAGAATAAAAAGTGAAGTCCTTTATTACCCATCCCTTAGTTCCAGTCTAAATGCAACCATTATCCTCATTTTCTGATTCAGTATTATGTGTACATGTGTGAATGTACAGTCTCTTTTGTAAAAAATCAGAATTTATAATTCATGTCATTTTAAGTTTGTTTTTTTCTTTTAACAATATCTGTTTAATATTCCCCATATTAGTACTCAGAAACCTACATTATTCTTTTTCAATACCTGCATTTATTTGTTACAAATGCAATTTATTCTTTTGCATTCTATCAATAGAAATGTAAGATTATTGCTTATTAATTACTATTATAGATATTATTGTACAATACCTATAGGATCTAGGAATCTGATAAATAACCATTGGCATTTTAACTCTAGTAGTTAATCTGCATTTTTTATTATGAGTTGTGCAAGTTTTCCTATGTTTAAATTTTGGTGTTATTGTTTTTAGAACTATTAAAGTTCTTTGGCCATTTTTCTAGGTTGTCAGCCTTATCTCACTGTATTTAAATGCTATATATACTAAGGAACTTAGCTCTGTTTGATATGTCTTGAAAATATTTGGCTCATCTTTTTTTTCTCAAGGGTATATTTTAGCATGTATGCTAATTGTAAATTTTGAATTTTTAGGGTTTCAATTATGGCTTCTGGATTCTATATCCTGCTTTAATAGGTTTTTTCATACTCCAATAAATTCTTCTATGATACCTTTTTCTGATTAGTGCAAAACATTATTTGGTTACCATATATAATCCCATATTTTACTCATAATTGTCATTTAAAGAAAAAACAGAAGAAAACAAATGAAAAGTATGAGTTTATATAGCCTTACTTCATATACCAACCTATGAACAAACTTCCCATAATTCATTTTAAGTGATATATTAAAGATTACAAATGTCACAGAATTGTCATCATTAATATTTCTGAACTAGTCAACATCTGATAAGATGTATTTAATGAGTATAAAGTCTATCAGCATTCCAGTTCACAAACTGAAGAAATGTATATCTTAAAGAATAGCTTTTGAATGTAAAACTATGGGCCTCTTAAATTTCAAAACAACATATAATTATTAAGAATATGACTTGAGGCCCTGGCCAGATAACTCAGTTGATTAGAGTATCATTTGGATACACCAAAGTTGTAGGTTCGAGCTCCAGTTAGGGCACATACAGAATCAACCAATTAATGCATAAATAAGTGGAACAACAAATCAATATCTGTCTGTCTATCTCTGTTTCTCTCTCAGATAAAAAATGAAAATATATGACTTGATCTTACATTAAATTATCATATTTTCCCTAATGAGAATACTAAAATATGGACACCAAAATATAATATCAAACCTAAGTAAAAATGTCATTTTAAAAATTATTTGATATTATACTTAGGATTTTTTTTACCAACAGAATAAACTTAAATGAATATTCAAAAAAGTATATATTTGCTAGAACTGAAATAGAGGAAATGAAAGCTATAGTAATCTTTAACAATGTTATACTCTAAGAAACTATACATTTATCAAGTATGAATGTACACATTATTGCTGTATTATATCATAAATCAATAAACTGAAACATTATTTTCTATTGATTTTAGAGAGTGAGGAAGGGAGAGAGAGGGAGAGAGAGAGAGAGAGACAGAGAGAGACAGAGAGAGAGAGAGACAGAGAGAGAGAGAGACAGAGAGAGAGAGATAGAGAGGAGAACATTGATCAATTGCCTCTAAGCACCCTGAACCCTCCACCTAGGTATGTGTCCTGACAGGGAATCAGACCCACAACTTTCTGGTGGACAGGCTGATGTTCAAACCACTGAGCACACTGGCCAGGGCAGGACTGCAACATATTTTTATATACGCATATCATATATTAAAGTTTGCATAGATATGGTGGCCTATGTACAAACAAAATCCCATCCAAATTAAATTTCAACCCATCTCTCTAAAATTAGGTTGAAATTCTAGGATGAAAAAGAATTAATTAAAGTAGTCTTTCAATTTTAACAATGAAATAGAAAGAAATGTTCCCTATGCAAAGAATATAAAAGAAATTTTGGCACAATTTATTTTCAATACTTAAGATGTTTCTGATTAAAGCAGAGCACCTATATTTTACTAATGATTAGATTCAAGTGCTTGGTAAACTTAAGTATACTCTAAACTATAATTTATATATTCATATAAGAGTTTTCTTATGATTTTTATAGCTATAATATATAAACCTGTTATAATAATTAGTCATTATGTAATCATTAAGTACATTAACAATGAAACCTTTGAAATTAAATTCTCACTCTTCATTATATGGTATTTCTTTTATAATTTGGTAAAACAGGAAGACATTTTCATAACTGGGCTACTGTCTATAAAGATTAAAACTTATTAGTGTGAGTGAAATGTTATTATAAAGCTCCATCCTAAGATTTATTTTTAAGTTTGTTTCCTTAATATGAAATGAAAAATGTAAAATTCAGGTATATCTGTGGGAATTTACAATTATTTTGTACTATCAAGCTATACAGCTTAATAAAAACAATGTTTTGTAACAACAAATTATTAGAGTGAAAAGAAAATAAATAAGATTTTAATTAATTGATCAATTTGTTATCCATAGTATATCGATATTGAAATATTTTCAAAATAAAGTAAAGATTGTTAATATAGGTATCTTTTCCCTTAACTTAAAGGAGATATGGCTTACAGTTTGAAACAAAAGTTCTTTTAAAACAAAAGATCATTAATTTTAAAGCATTTATAATCAAGAAAATGTTAAGTAATTGTTATATTGATTTTTTAGTAGATTTAAGAAGTTTGTGAACAAGTGGAAAGAATAATAGTGAAGAGAAAGATGTTATGATCAATTTTTCATAGAACAAGCTTTGAATATATTCCAGGATAAAAAGTTTTACATACATATTAGTACCAAGAATTTCTTCATAATGAAAAAACTTTTATGAATTAAAGTTTCCTCCCGCCTCTGTTTATGCTTTCAAAATACTATTCGTAAACATTAGAAATAGCACATAGATGCCATAGAGACACGTAGTTTAATTATTTCCATTTACAAATGAGCATTACCAATGCTGAGAAGTAAAATGAAACTTAGAAGCTCCTGTTTTGAGTGACTCGCACGTCAAACTATTTTCAATTTAAAAGTTTCCTCAGTAGCCACAGTGGGTTCTCAGCCTCAAAGGCTTCACAATAATCATGGTTTCGAGATACATGACACTGAATGGGTAAAGTTACACTAGACTTGCCTTTACCTCACTATTATGGTGTTAAATACAGAGATAACGCAATGGAGGTCTTTAAACAGGCAAACAGATATACATTGCTGTAAAAAAATGAGGTAAGGGTGTGGAAACCAAATGGTGAAAAAATGTTATTTTGTGAAGCTGTTAAAAACAAATTATTTTAATTCAGTCTACTTTTGTTGTTGTCATTGTTAGTCCTCACCCGAGGATATTTTTCCACTGATTTTTATAAAGAGTGGAAAAGAGAGGGAAAGTCAGAGAGAAACATATATGTAAGAGAGACACATTGATTGGTTGCCTCCTGCAGGAGCCCGGACCAGGGCCCAGGCTGTGGAGGAGCCTGCAACCGAGGTATGTGTCCTTGACCAGAATCGAACCCTGGACCCTTTGGTCTGCAGGCCGATGCTCTACCCACTGAGCCAAACCAGCTAGGGCTAATTCAGTTTACATTTTAATGAAAATTGTATTTATTATTATTATGCTTGGAAAAATAATTTAAAACCCAAATGTATACCATTTTAAAATAAAACGAAAAATAAAACATATAATGTTGTTGAATACAGTCATAGACCTCACACTTGTAAAAGTCATCTACCTCAACCAATAAGCAACAAAGACCCAAACTGAATTTGCTTAATAAATATTGGCTGGCTCGGTGATTTTTAAAGCCCCTGCTGTTCCTGTAATACTTTGCTGTGATTAGGAAGGTTTAAGGCAAAAAGCTGAAGATTACATTAAATAAAGAATCCATATTAACAGGATAGTATATACGCAGGTCAAGGTCATAACACAGTTCATGAATAAGAAGAGTACAGGAAATATTTCAATAACATATATAATTTGGTTACATCATAAATTTACTGACCTGAACAGTACTTAAAAGTAAAACGATTTTTCCTTAGAAATTTGGCATTTACTCCCTTTACTTTATACCTTCACTAAGTTATCTATCTATGTGCTACAGCAAAGATTTTGCAATGTCTGTCAAATGATGTCATCAAATAATGAAAGTCTTAACTTCTATGATTTGGGAGGAAAAGGTAATTTTTATATGCATGATAAAATATAGTCAATTAATTCTAAGTGATCAAATTGAAGGAATAAATTCTAGCCTCATCCTTAGCATTTGGTTTTCATAGATAACCTTATCATTTCTAAATGTCAAGTTTTAGAAATATCATAGTAACCAGATCCTAAAATATCATTATTAAAATATTTTTAATATCTAAACTAAACTTTCTACAACTTGAAATTTTTTTATTTTTATTTTTTTTAATATATTTTATTGATTTTTTACCGAGAGGAAGGGAGAGAGATAGAGAGTTAGAAACATCGATGGGAGAGAAACATCAATCAGCTGCCTCCTGCACATCCCCCACTGGAGATGTGCCCGCAACCCAGGCACATGCCCTTGACCGGAATCGAACCCGGGACCCTCCAGTCCGCAGGCCGATGCTCCATCCACTGAGCCAAACCGGCTTCGGCGTTGAAATTTTATTTTTAGTATGACTTGATTCTTTTAACCCTTAAACAGACTATTCAAATTTCCTAGCCAAGAGAATAATACAAAAGTATTATGATTTATTTGTTCTATTAAAAAGGATGCAATATTGATTGATCTTATAGAATATAAAAAAGGCTTTCTAGATTAATTATTATCAATGTAATGATTTATTTCTGTGTAGTTTCCAAAATAGTTTTTTTTTTAATTTTTAAAGGGAATTAATAAAATATTGGTTTCACAGTACTGAATAAAAGATAACTGAAATACCATTCTTTACTTACCAAATTGTGCATGGGGGGGTAGGATGGGGGGGAAGGGGATCTTTCAGGTGTGATGTTTAAGTGGACTTTTATTTGCTTGGTTTCTGTTGTGTGAGAATTCAAGAGGACACTTACGGGTAGTTATTACTTACCAGCATCAATTTCTCCCTGTCTATGTCAGATACTTGAAATGGTTTTATACACACTAATTGAATCAATATGTCTATCTAATAATCTGTTGAAGTTGCTTCTGAGCTAATATATCTTTCTCTCATTTAAACTTTCAAAACAGAAACACTAAACATGATGAAATCCATGTTAACAGCCAGCAGCTGTTTAAATAATGTGTTAGAAAAACAAACTGCCTTCAAAACTCTTACGGAAAACACAATCATTTACTAAGAACTTATGAACAGTCTAAACAATTAAAACAAAATCGCCACAACCAGAACTATTTTAAGATATGTGCGGCTTTTTTAATTTCCTCAAATTTCCTTTATTCACAGTTAAACCTTTACTTAACTGTGAATAAAGAAATAAATGGGTAAGTCTCGCAAAATGGCTCTATCACAACATCCTTGACATTTTCCTTTTATAAATGGTTGCACAAGTCCAGACACTGGCTGTTACTGAACTGCAGTTGAGCCACTTGTGGGTAGCATTCTACGTCTGTACATTACCTCGCCTCACCTCATCTATTTCCTCTCCACTCTCTTCTCTCTCCAGTATAGTTAGATCATGTATTTTTAAAACCCATTAGAAAAGCTAGATTAAGAGAGTGCTGATTTCTGAAATACTATCATTACTCTGAGGACAGAGTAATGAAAGTTGCCCTGCACCTAAAGGCAGGATACCAGGGTCTTGACCTCTTATTCTACCACTTAACTCAGTAAGGAACTTGGTAAATTTATTTTGACTTAGCTGCATCATCTATTATATGGAAATTCACAATTGATGTTCCTAAAAATATTAGGTTAGATAAAATAGTCTTTTTACACTAAGGATTTAGAATCCTAATAATAATAACAGCGATAATAGAAAATAACAAATTATATTATTATATACTAGAGGGCTAGTGCACGAATTTGTGCATGGGTGAGGTCCCTCGGCCTGGCTAGCGATCGGAGGCCCAGTCCCGATCAGGGCAGATCAGGGCTGATCAGGGCTGGCTGGCTAGGGGGAGGGACAGCGGGAGGTTGGCTGTGGGAGTGCACTGACCACCAGGGGGCAGCTCCTGCAAGGAGCGTCTACAGGTTGTTGGGTTGACGGGTTGTAATGGTCACTTAGGCTTTTATATATATAGATTTTATAATTTAAAAAATACATATTCTGCCTTATTTGATAATCAAACTACAGTGAATTGTAGGTAGGGCTGGCACAAATAAATAGAGTCATGGTTGTTAAGTGACTTTCCCAAGTACACAAAGTTAGTAAATGTGCCTGATATCAACTCAAGATCTGCCTCTTAGCCTAGCCATCTTTCTATGACATAATGGCTCTCCAATTAAACAAGTAATTAATATTAGTATTATAGTTAGGACAAATATCAGTCATGGGCGAATAGATCTCTCAGGTGCTATAAAACTGTGTCCATCAGTTGAAGAGGATAATAGGGGTTCCAGTCCACAGGGGTCACAAAGAATAAAGATACTGAAAGTTTCCATAAACTGACCTACTGAATTAATACTTTATATTAAGTCTGAAGTATATATACCTACTCAAAGTAACCACCTCTTAGTTTGAAAATCTACTTTGGTCTTAAGGAAGTGATAGGTCCATGTAGCACGACTAGTTCCTGAAGAATTAGTCAATAGTCAATCCTCTTCCTGCACCCCCCCCCAACTTTTTTTATATTCTTTTGTCAGACTATGACTTATCCATGGTAGGTTAAGACAGC
>NW_006383015.1:3813988-3834779 GCF_000327345.1 Myotis davidii | reverse complement strand
TATATATACCTACTCAAAGTAACCACCTCTTAGTTTGAAAATCTACTTTGGTCTTAAGGAAGTGATAGGTCCATGTAGCACGACTAGTTCCTGAAGAATTTAGTCAATAGTCAATCCTCTTCCTGCACCCCCCCAACTTTTTTTATATTCTTTTGTCAGACTATGACTTATCCATGGTAGGTTAAGACAGCTATATGAAATATGAAGAATACGTCAATATTATCCATTTTAATCTCTAAACCAACAGTATATGAAGTATGGCATTTTAGGACTCGCTTTGTGGTCGGTCAAGTTTGACAGTCTTATGTCAATTATTGTTAGAAAGATAAAATCTTTATAACATAGGTATAAACATCATACCTATGAGCAGCTCATGTAGCATTTCATTTGCATTTAAAGAGATCTTCACAACAAAATAAATCCAAAAAACTGTCCCTTCCATCTCCTTAAATGAAAGTGGAATAAAGAAGGGCGTAACATCCGTTTCCCGGTGGTCTCCCACAATGTATGAAACCGTGTACAGCATGCTCATCAGCAGACACAAACACAGAGCAGCCCAAGAATGAAGTTTCTATTATTTTGGCAGACAACTACTTCATGAGAAATGTACAATTTGTAGAAAAGAAGCCTAGTTTAAATAGAAATGCCACAGGCAAAAAAATAGGCTAGCCCTTTTTTCATCCTTTAAATGAATGATTTTATTTGCCGAGTACTAAAGATTCAATAACTCTTGAATATCCCACTCCTTTTTGCACCTTCATGGGCAACACAGGCCTTTAAGATTCCTCATGACCTCTTACCTGGAACAATCCTAACAGCTTTCTAACTAGTCTCTTTCTTTGGTCTTTGGCCACATTCCACTCCCTCAAATCATCCTATGTTCAGTTGTTAGATTACTATTCCTAAAGCAAAGCTATTACTTTTTTTTTTTTAAATCCTGAATGACTGCCTGCTATCAACAAATTAAATCCGAAGGTCTTGATGTGGAATTTAGGGTCATCCACAGTGCAGCTCCGTCATATCCCCTGGCCATATGTCCTACCAGTCCCTTCGTTATTCATACCTTTTCCAGTCACTTTTTCTAGTCATCCTTCCTGGAACTCATCCTGTACATCTCTACTTACTCTTTATCCTTGGCTCTCATTATTATTTACTGGAATCCTTCCTGTTTCTATCACCATTAGCATATTATTCAAGGCTCACTTATCTGCTCCCTTTTTTCAGGAAGTGTTTCCTGAGCACAGACGCATTACAGTGATTTTATTAGTATATTTGCCTTAACACAAGACTCTCTACAGTATAAGGCCCTTACTCCCTAGAGTGTAAGATCCTGGAAAGGAAATATCTTTATTCACAGCTGTAAAAGCATCTCACCTTTACATCTCACCTGGGTGCTCAATATGTGTTTGTTGAACTGCTGTCACTATTTTCTATTACACTTCTCTTTTTAGGTTACAGAGACTGTGCATAAAATAACAACAGGTGACAAATAAAGGTAACACCACGGAGTTAGGTTTTAATCACAAAACATCATCAACATAATGCCAAGTAAAGGACTACTAGATGACACATTACTAGGCACATTTTCTGTGTTGCCTGACACAATAATGACAGCCATTCTGTGAGGAAAATACTATCCTCAGTTTACAGATGAGAAAACTAAAGCTCAGAATGGGTGACACCAGTTACACGTCCAAGTCACACATCTGTTCCGAGCCAGATCTGAGACTGGGACCCAGAAGTAACCTATGACCAAATTATTGCTTCTCGCTCTTTGTCACCAAAAGCACTTATTAAGGTACAAATAAAGAAAAAAAGTCAATATGCTAAAGAAAAATAACTTTGAATCGATGTGTGTCATCTGACATGTGTTTTATTGCGTGGCTAATACAGGTGTAGTAGTTTGCCAGCTTTGAGTAAAGAGAAATTTGTCTGAGAGCCTGTCTTGGAAGAAGACCAGCTTACACTGCCAGGTTTTCTGACATGGATTTTATTTCATATGAGAGCAATCTACTTTGAACTGGTGTTTGGAAACCATCTCCTTAATATTACTGTGGGAAGTTTATGAAGCAAATTACATTGTGAAATTATCTCTTTAATACGGGAAGTGTAAAAATGTTAACCAAACTTCTCTAAGAAGTAAAATCATTACTATACAATCCAGCTGAGTGGGCATATTCCCGAAGGGACCCACACACTGCATTGCCAGAGGTCACTAAGGACGCTCAAACCAGGTCAGAAGGCAGTGCTGCCGGCACGCTAAAGAGAAAGAGATAAGAAATAGAGCAGGGTTTCTATTACCGGGCCACAGCAACGGAGGGAAGAACCGAAGCCCTGAGAAGCATTTCAGCAGCTTTGCTGAGTCTCTGAGCTAAAGTGACAGGGAACTCAACAGCTTCCCATACCCTGGGTTCAAATGTGGCAATGCTGGTTGCCAAATCTGGACCATACTTCCTGACAATCAAGTCTACAGACCTTCCTTCCCTGGTGTTCTCCCGTGCTTCACTGATTGTATGAAACAGTCAACACCTGGCCCCAGGATGCAGGCTTGGTCAGTTAAAAATGTATAGCCAATAGCCCAGCCAGCGTAGCTCAGTGATTGAGCATGGACCTATGAAACAGGAGGTCAAGGTTTGATGCCCGGTAAGGCATATGCCTGGGTTGTGGGTTTGATCCCCAGTGTTGAGTGTACGGGAGGCAGCCAGTCAATGATTCTCTCTCATCATTAATGTTTCCATCTCTCTCTCCCTCTCTTTTCCATATATATATATATATATTTTAAAAAATGTATAACCAATAAAATATATGTAGTAACAAAGAAGAAAAAACTTTTGGTGATAATTAAGGAAAATAAATCTGGACAATCACACAGTAAATTTTAAGAGATCAGTGCCAGATATTTCTTTTCCACAATGTAGTAGCTGCATTTTTTTATTTCAATGCTCATATCTAGTTTCCTACCCCTACTGAATAGACACTTCAGAGAGTCATATAGAATATATATTAAATGGTAGAAAATAGCCCTGGCCAGTTTGGTTTAGTGGATAGAGCATCGGCCTGCAAACTGAAAGGTCCCAGATTCGAGTCCGGTCAAGGGCACATGCCTGGGTTGTGGGCTTGATCCCCAGTGTGGGGGGGCTTGCAGGAGGGAGCCAATCAATGATTCTCTCTCATTAATGATGTTTCTATCTCTCTCTCCCTCTTCCTTTCTCTCTGAAATCAATAAAAATATACTTAAAAAATAAATAAGTGGTAGAAAGTAATTACAAAGCACCTAGATGAATAATAGAAGCAGTGGGTTAGAATACCTGTGTTTAAGTTCTTTCCATGTGCAAGTATTAAGAAGTCACTTAATATCTACCTCATTCCTACTAGGTAAAGAGAGGATTATATTTTTTGCATAACAATCTTAAGGTTGGGAAAGCATGCAGTCACTTAGCACTGGCAGGGTAGCTCATGGTTAAGAATAATTTTTTTAAGGCCAGGTTCTTCCATTCATTCACCACCTGATCTTACAAAACCTCTCTAAGCCTCATTTTTCTCATCTATAAAATCAAGATAATGATAACACCTCCCTCCTAAGTGTGTGTGTGTGGGAGGAAGCAAAGCAAACACAGCAATCTCAAAGCTTTAAAAATCAAACAAACAAAATGAGTGCTAGAACAATCTTCACAAAAACCATAAAGTCTTTAACTCAATTAATATTATGAAGACTCTTGAATTTTACCTTTTTTCTATGCTGCCCCTGTAAGGATGTGCACCCTGGTGTTATGTATGGATTGTGATGCTTGCCAGTTTCCTCCCCATCTGGGACTAAGAGGTCCTGTGATAGTAGAGATTGTCTCAGCTCCTCACATGGATTATTCCAGGCCCAGGGATACCTGCTACCTCCGTGCTGTGACAACCGGCCGCCAGGTTTTGTACTTTAAGTGACGGAAAATGTATAAGTTGTACATCTCAGAAGCCCAGAATTTCCTTTGTTTGAAGACAATAAATACATGAACCAATAAGAGTCATTTTACTTCTTTTCCACTTTCAAAATTAATTTAATTATCTCAGGGGCACCAGAATGCCCCAATCTACACTTTTGTCACATTCGTCTCAGGAAGCTCACTGTCCTTGTCCAGGCTCCTGGGAGACTGACTGCCTTTCTTCAAGGCAGCACCTGGTTACTAAAGGCTCCTCATTCTGTGGAAGCTGTCAGCAATTACTGCAATGAACTCAAATCTTTTTTCTCTAACTACTGTGGTATTCTAGAAATAATGACACACCTTCTTCCTGCTTTAAAATGTCAAGCTGACCACTCCGAAATTCAAACGAGGTTTCTGCAGGAAGGCCCAAATGATAAGACATTTGATGAGCCTTCCGTTTTAGCTCCTGTCCCATTACTACGCTGGCTGCCTAACACCTTCACAGGGTAGCAACACCTTCTGGCACAAGCTAAAGCTAAAACAAACCACAAAAACTACCACCTGAAAACAGTTAACAATATCTGCCTGGGAAGCATTAGCCGTAGATACATATTTTTTTAAATCTGAAACTATCATTTGAATTAATTTTATTTTTTTTTCCTTGTGGTGCCATTTGTAAGTAGTTTAAACACGTTGCATGACTAATTTACCTAATGACCAGAGAGCCTTCCTTTAATTGCGCAACAAGATTTTTTAAATTATATGCCCAGAACATTCTATTATTTTCACACATTTTGGGATAAATTTACTTTCAAATGTCTGGTTCAACTCTTATATTCTGAGAGAAAAATAAAATACATCTCCAAAATTTGAACTACCTTAAACTCATAAAGCTATAAACTCCTAGCTGACCCCAGAATCGCAGATTTACAGGCCAATAAGAACACGATAAAAATCTTGATAGAGTTTTTCAGATAATATAGACAGCATATGATGACTTACAATTTTAACTATGCCCAATTCTGGCAAAGAGGCACATTAAAAAAAGAGATGTGTATAGATCAGGTAAAGTTTGAATTGCATATCTTCAACCGTACAAAGCAAAAACAAATTAAGACACAAGGTCCTGACGAGATTTTACAGACAGAAAAGGTAGCTTCTTTCTTCAGATATTAAAACTCTTGTTATTGCTTTCTAATACATAGGGTGTGCTTGGGATCGCACTGGGTTGTACTCAAGATTAGGGAATTCACTGGCTTTCATGATGCCTCCTCCACATTCTCCATTTCCCATAAAAATTGAGAGATAAATAAGCAAATGTATTGGTTCCCTCAGTATGTATTTACTGCGTACAATCTATACACTAGACTGCTGAGTACTGGCGAATCAAGGGTTAACAAGACAAGCTTGGCTTCTAGTCTGGTTGGAGAGGAGAGGATCCCAGCAATGGAAGTAGCTCTCTGGCAGGAATAGAATGGCAGGGGAACACAGGTCTCAGTGACAGAGTATATGGAGCTCCAGAGGAAGGAAAGACAGGAGAGCCAATGATGGGGTCCTGACCTCTCAAAATAGGAACACTGGAAAATAATGATTTTAAGGTTAAATCCAGTGCCCCTGGGGCCACAGGGATTCATTCATTCAAGTGGACCAGTTTGAGATGACTAGAAATGAAAGGAGTAGATGAAAGACAGGAAGAAGAGCTAATATTTAGTAAAGCTCATTTTGTTGGTGTTCTTCAATATTAGCCATTTAATTTCCAAACAAATCTTTTCTTCATCATAATGCTGAATAATACTGTGCCTCTGAACTAGCCAAATACCCTCATTCATAATGTAAACAGTTGCTTACGAAGAGAACCTAATGGGGGTGGGACCCAATTTCCACAAACAGGAGAATTCAACATTCATTTCCTATTGATGGTGCCATCCTAAGATATTCATATATTACTAGGTACCAAACAAATAGTTATTAGTAACTCAGTAACATGCAAATAAATGAAATGCAACATAATAAAGATGAAAGTGCAAAAAATGTGCAGAGAAAAGAAACTAAATGAAATGAGTGGGTCCATTTTTTTTATTGTTACTTACTTTTTTAAAATTTTGTTTTATTGCTTAAAGTATTACAAAGAGTGTTACACATGTCTCCTTTTTTATGCCTGCTTTTAATGTGGCAAAAGTGTGAGTGTTCATTCAGACTGCAAATACATCTGGAGTACCCTTTTGTACCAGATATTCTGCTACACACTAAAGACACATGGGAATCAAATCAGACATAGTCTTTGCTCATTATTCTGCTCATATCAGGAGCAATCAAGGAGACGACAAGGAGAGACAGCAATCCTGCAAGAGCCTGTTTTTTGTTGTTGTTGTTGTTGTTTTGTGGAGAGAGGACGTAGTGAATTTGGAACAAGAACGGCTCAGAGCAATTCACTAAAGTTCCTGGAACTAAAGACTGATAGCCCTACCACATATCCTTTTATCAGAAATGACTTGGTTTCATTGCTGTTTTACTGATGGGAATTTTTGTTTGAGTATGTAAAAACCTAACACAGCAATTGACATTTTTCACTAATTCCTGCACTGTCTCCACCACAGATATAAATAAATTATCTAATTGCCTTTTTTTTTTCACCATGAAGGTAACCCCACAATGTGAGCAAACACCCCCAAACTAAAATAAAACATACACACACACAAAATTTGAAAAAGAACTTCAAATGAAACCTCTTCAATCCATTCTATTCACCATCATTACATACAAGATTACTCTGACAAGTAATAGAACATTTGGTCAAAAAGTAATAGCTTGTTTAAAATTTCTACAGGCTGGTAACATTGCAAGCTTTCACTGTGCTGCCATATTATTAGTCTTAATGAAATTCACTTGTCATTTCTATTTTGAAACAGTGAATTCTTGCTCTGCATGAAGAGGGTAACATTAAAATTTCTTTTTTCTTCCTAATCAAATCAAATAATGACAAAAAATACAAAAGAAACTTCTGTCACTGATTGATAAAAAAAAAATTAGTTTTAGATTCCTTTCCTTTGCTTTTTTTTTTTTCTGTTATCACAGGTGACCTCTTAAAATATTACCAGTGAGCAGCTGCTTTTTTTTAAAACTCATCCGTCCCCAGCAAAACTGGCCGAAATATGTTGAACTATATAATCTTAAGGAATAATGCAGTAGATAGTCTAAAATTTGTTTCTTGTCAAAGATGCAGGCTTTATTTCATTATAATTCATTCGTTATTGAATCTGACCGATTGTGGAATATGTCACCAAGCAGCTCATTCTGAAATGCAGAAGGCAAATATGCCTGTTTACATATCTTAACTTTAATTCTGAACTTCTATAAGCCTCAGTGAATTTCAACACTCTTAAAGAAAGCCCAGTGAGAGAGGGGTCATATTTATTGATTTTCTATCCCATTTATAGGGTACCTGTGGAAGCCCAGTATATTAGGCACATTACACTTTATATTTCCTAGTATTCTTATTTTAAACCTTTGCTAAAAAGTGTTAAACACAGCAAATCAATATAAATTAAATGTGATCTAGAAAATGATAAGAAAATTCAACTGAAATGACACATGAACCTGATAAAGTCTATCATACTAAATCATCCAGTTGGATCCTGAATTTATGCTGTATTCTATACATTTTATTCTACTTAATGGTCTTCTATCCTTTCAAATGATGTCCAGTCAATGTTTCACTTATTCATTCATTTAATAATGTATAAATTTAACAAATATTAGAACACTTATCATTGAGTACAAGTACAGTATTACCCTTGTGCAAGAAGGCAGAAGATTTAAAGAATTGGATATAAATAATTTCCTTAAAAACTTTAAAACCTACTTAAACAATAATATGTCATAAGTCCATACTTTTCATGATTTGAGGGACGAGGAAAATGAAAACCGTTTTTTTCCATTTCTTGAGAAACATCACAAATAAAGGTTAATAAAGGAAGCTAATGTAATAGTAGGAAGTGATACACAATAAACCAACCACAGAAATAGAGGCAAGATGCCTAAACTTTACTGCTAGTTACTAATGATTTAAATGAGTAAAAATGAAGGTAAACATTATGTTTCTCAGATTCCCAATTAGTAAATGGAAATAAACTAATTCCATATTTACCATAGAAGCACTTTACAGAAGTCAAGCAGAAAACAATTCTAGGGAAGTATTATACAAATGTTTTCTGATAACCATAAAGTGCTTTTGAGTTATGACAAAGAATTCATTATTCAACACTGGATGGGCTATTGATAGAGAGCATGTTACACTCTTGAAGGATGTACCTCTTATACCACAAAAAAGCAGCAGAAAATCAACTTACTCTTTTATCTTTCCAAAATGCAAAGGTCAAATTAAATATATAAAATTCAAATCAGGGAAGTGAAAACCACATTAGCTTCTAAAGAAACAGAGGTAGGTATGAACTTATAAATAACATAAATTACAGAAATTCAGAATGATATAAACTATCTCTAAAACAAACAAAACCTAGAGGTTGAGGAAAAGTGAACTTCAATTTCATTTATTAATTCTAGGGGTTCTGAAACTTATACCTATTTAATTCAATTTCTATAACCATATTTCTTCAGTGTTTTGAATGTATGGTGTTTTAACAGCCTCTCAAACTTGATAAAATGACAGTTTTTATTACTTTGTTGCAGGTGTCTAGAGCATGGATCTAAATACCAGACTAATTATGACATAATAAAATAGCAAAAAGTAAGAAAAATATAACTTTAATGAGACAGATCCACCTCGAATTAAAAACAGGAGAGCAATAGTAATTGTTTCTCATGGTTTCTTCCCTAGCAATGAAATAGAAAACTAAATACAAAGAAATACATTTATTCTGACATGTTTGTAAGTCTTATAAACAAATATTTATGTAAAACATTAAAATTCAGACTGAACACTACTTAGAATTGGCAAAAGCACAACAAACTTTGTTTTTTAAAAGACTGCCATAGCATTAATCACCGCGCAAGCTAACGTTAAACTTCACCTGGAATCTTGATTCTGTGCTATACTTCAATATCTACTAAGTTTCGCTAGAGAAATAGAACAAATTTTATGAAACTATTCCAACTAGAAAAAATTTCCCTTAGATAGTTGGTAAATTTTCACTCATCAAATGATTTAGCCTATTAATAGAGTGATATAGAAAACTATTTTTATAACTTTATTTAAAGGCTCACAAGTTTAAGCCTAATTTACTCAGTCCAGATTGCCAGGCATGAGTCCGGATCATAAAACAGCAGTTTGTTTTCTTAAAACTAACTTTTAGTGATTTCAGATTTAACTATGTGTATACTTTTCTAGGGAACAATTCTAAAATGGCATGCAAATTAACTGTTTCTCAGTCATTTACCATACAGATACCTTGTCATTAACATGCTATAGACAGTCATTCCATACAACAGATTTTAAAACACATAGACACACTAATAATTACATTTTTAAATCATTATTTGTAAAAATTGATATAGGTTTTCTTTATCCCAAGACTTTTCTATACATGAAATCATTTAAACTAAAACTAGACTTTTGTAAACAGTCAGGAAAAAAATCAATGAAGCCTCATAAAGCCCCATTACTAAACTTAAAATATTTCCAAGGATGAAGTTGTCAAAATGATGACTGCATAGGTTATCACTTATATAGGAAAAAACCTCCTTGCAGATATTCTAGTTCTTCCAAAACATTGAAACAGTATATAGTTCCCACTATATAAAGTTATTTCTAAAAACAATATTTACTCTAAATAGAAGATATAACTAAGATACAAATAAGACAGAGAACTACTTGAAGGCAAATAATGTGTATCAGGCACATAATGCTAATATGGAAATTAAATATGATGGTTTGCAATGTAATTACACTGTCACAGCATCCACCTATGGATCAGGCATTTGTACTTTCTCCCTTACTTAAATTAAGTGAAATAATGTGTATGTGGTGATTTTTAACTCTAAAGTTAAATGCCTGTGTTAACTACAATTATTATGTTTTAGAATTAAATATTTAATATGTAAGTGAGAGTAAACTGGATATCCATTTGCTTGTATTCAACACTATTGAATAATAACTCATTTTCAATTGTTCAGGAAATTTTCTATATGTTATCTTAAATTAGAAGAAGCCTGAGAGACTTTTACATCCAAATTCTACAATTTACTATGAAAAATCAAAGCATATGAACTTAGAAAATCAGAAATTATAAAGCTAATATAAAATACTAGAGGCCCGATGCATGAAATTCATGCACAGGAAGGGGGGGGGTGTCTTCAGACCAGCTTGCACCCTCTCCAATCCGGGACCCCTCGGGAATGTCCAACTGCCGGTTTAGGCCAGATCCCGGGGATTGGGCCTAAACCGGCAGTCGGACATCACAATCCGGGACCGCTGGCTCCTAACTGCTCACCTGCCTGCCTGATCACCCCTAACTGCCCCCCTCCAACCGGTCTGGTCGCCCCTTACTGCCTCCCGTGCCAGCCTGGTTGCCCCATGCAGCCTGCTGTTCGGTCGTTTGGTCTCCCTCACTAACTCCCCTGCCAGCCTGGTCACCCCATGCAGCCTGCTGTTTGGCCATTACTGTGACTGTGACAGTATCCTGGACAATTTGCATATTCCTCTATTATTAGTATAGCTTGTCTCAAGGAAAATATGGTTACCTTAAAATAAAATATTGTTATACATGGGCAGGAATTTACCAAAAGGTCTCTGGAACATCTTTAGATAAATAAGGTTGCTTAAGAATGATAGAAATGTCCATCTTACATATTTAAAGTCACCAAATCTGGTGTACAAAAGTCTTGTTTTAATGATTTCCTAGTGACTTAATTTTCCAATATCAGATTTCTAAAATCAGATGAATATCATAATGGAGGAAAAATATGTATACTAATTTGTCATTTGTTGATATTAATTTCTTATGAAGTACTGAAAAGCACAGTTTCCATCATATGCTAAGTCGAAGTATTCCACAACTAAAGTAAAGTAATATTGGTCTTTCTTATCATAGAAAGTCAATTTCTAGAACTTTCCAATTTTAAATTTTTATAAGAATTCATATTAAAACACTGCGATTAACTACCTTTTATCTAAAGTGAATGTAGTAAACACAATATATATGAAAACAACAATGAATGACAAAATGAGACAATGCCTAGCATCTTTAGATTGTCAGGGTTTTGTTGTTGTTGTTGCTAATGTTTTTTTAACTGACCTATGGGTTTCTGCTTGCAATTTCCTCCTTTGTATTTATAGGAAAAAAAAAGTCATGTTCACAGCTACTCTGAATGATAGAGTTATTCTTTATTTTTTTTCTGAAATCTAGTTTGTTTTTGTTTTTATCTATACTGTGTGCTGGAGGAGGACATCTAATATTCCGTTTTAGCTTAAAAGCTTTCTGATCCCAGGAGGAATCCCACTGGTACATCTACATATTCTTGTATCCTCAAATCTTTAACTGTAAACAGACTACCCATGAGTCCTTTAAAAAAGTAATTCATGAATACATGAATTTATGTTTAGTTGTTTGAATTTTAGAAATTGCTAAGGAAATTTGAATATATGGATACCAATATTTTACAACGTTAAAACATTAAAAGAAAAATACACTTTAAAAAAAACACACAGAAGATTCCTACCCCCACCCCTTATGTTACATTAGTTCCTCGATCCACAGCAACAACTATTATGTTCTTTTCAGAAACAAATTTGGCTTATAGAGAATGAGTCTACTATGTCTGAGTTTATATTATGATGTAACTCATACTTAGGAAGTTCCATATAGTTCCCAAGCATTGTCAAATCTGCCATCTCATTAGCTCTTCACACTACAATATAAGGTACTATATGTATTTCCTGTACATATAAAAAGAGTGAACCCCGAAACACTCAACTGACATGCTTAAAAACGCATAAATAGTAAGTCGAAGAACTGGGCTTTGATTTTGTTAGTTTGGTGTTTTTGTTTTTAGTGCAAATGCTGTACTTTTTCTTCCCTTTGAAATGTGAGGCCAGAGAAGGAATTTTACATTTTGGTGAAATAAAGTGAGTGTCTACCTAATTTTGACCATTAAATTCTCAATTATCTGCCTCATAAACATGGAACAGACAAACAACCTGCCAAACAGAAGGAACTCAGAGACTCCAAGTTCATTCTTCTCTCTTATGTCAACCTCACAGCCAAATAGTCTTCTCTGAGAGTTTTCTATTTCCAGATCTATGAGGACACAGCTGCATGGAGGGTACTAATTTCTGAAATATCAGTTGGCATGAAATGACTAGCCCACCATAATAAGGTTTAACTCTATTAAAAAACTGAAAATACTGCATTTGTTGTGTTTGTTTCCTATAATTTTCTTTATTTTGAGGGTGAAAATGTCTATTGATAAACCATCATCCTAACTTTCTTGCACATTACCAATGGAGGAATCTTATATTGCCTCACCAGAATTGGGCAGAATATGTTTGCCTGTCCACATAAAACTGTGTAAAGTGTGAATAAAAAAGGCAAAGTTATGTCATTTCCTCCATTTTTATTTTTGCAGCCACTTCCATTTTTCCCAAAGTTCTAACACCTTTAAGGCATCTAATTAGTGTCCATATGTTTTTCCACTCTCTAGTCTGTCCTTTCCATAACATATTCTGAAAGAACTCTCTGTATATGCTTTCCTATGACCAGCGAAAATCAAAATTCACCTATCATTTTTCCTATTCTTTGGAACCCTTCCAAAAGCTCTTAAGAAACCAATTACCTAATTTGATAAACTGATGAGCTATTTCTAACATAAAACTTAATTAACACTTATAAAGCATGTGCACGCCAATTCCACATCATATAACTTACAAATAAAAAGTCCAAAGGAACAAAAGGAAATAAAAATAGGAGAAAAAGTAATAAGCATCAAGCTTGGGCTACTATATACCCTCAAGTATGTGATGTGTGTGTGTGTGTGTGTGTGTACATATATGCACACACAAACATAAATATATATGGTATATTCAGTTCTGACGTGGAACAGAAAGTCTTTTGCTCACCCAGTAACTAATAAACTTTGTATTAGTGAACTTCCAAAGAAGTTGGAGATTTGCTTTAAAATAATCTGTGAGGGAAAGTGGCTTGGGGTATAGCTAAAAGAAGACTAACAATGAATTAGTAAGTACTAAATCTGTGTGATGGCTACATGAGAGTTCACCAAACATCTACTTCTTCACATACTCAAATTTTTCCCACTAAAAGTAAAAAAAAAGGAAAAATTCAATCAATTGATCAATCAGTCCAGACATAACAGTTATGAAAAGAACCTTGCAAGTTGTTGAAATACAAAAAATGTGATAAAAAAGTATTATGGAATAAAATTCAAGTAATTAAGGCTATACATAAAATCTAAGATAACTCAATGTTTAGAAAATGTGTTTTCAAAGAATTTCTTAAAGCTAGTCAATTTTCATAGATCTGATGAATACTTCTTAAACAGCACTAATTTTCAAAACAGTGACACATTCAAGAAGAAATATATGCATTAGGGATGAAAAGAAATGGTTTGAAACTAAATGGTAGCAAACATATCAATGACTCAAAATCCTAACTCTAATAGCCTTAGTAATTGCAACACATAGGGGGTGGAAAAGCCACTTACTAAGTCCTCTCCAAATCTATTTAAATAAGAGATGGGATGTTTGGCACAGTCTTAACTTATTCTTAAATTAGTTCTAATCATTAAAAATTCTTTTTATAAACAATGATTTTAGAGTTGGAATGGGATTTGTTTTAGTATAAATCTATTAAAGCTGATAAAAAGCAATTAGAGTTTTGTTGATTTGCCCAACATTTATTGAATAAGGCAGAGTCATAATCCCATAAGCTAGAAAGACGTATAAAGAGAACCATTGCCCATAAAACTCAAGTAGAGACAAATTAGGCGGCCTGGGAAGAGCACAAGGGGTAGTTCAGAAAGACACCCAGCCCAGGGAGCTAGCTGTCCAGTGGTTGACCTAGCAATCAACAAACTGCAACATGGCCCAAAGGTACACTGAATTGAAGATAGTATCCAGAATGGAAGGAAAAAAGGACAGGTGTATGAGCATGTCATTATTAGATTCAACTCAGCTAGTATCCACGCTACCCTCAAAACAGATGCAAGACAGGAGACTGGCAAGGTTCCAAAATGAAGTAATAGAAGTCATTCATTCTTTTACATATTTATTGAACTACAAAGTCCAGTAGAGACAGAAAGTGAACAAATAATGAGACTATGGAGGGATTAGGACATTAAGAGAGGCATGGGCGCAGGTATAGGAAGAAGTATAAAGGAGGGGATGACTAAAGAAGTTTAGGTGGATTAAGGAAGACTTCAAACTCTAACTTTTTTTAAAAAAATTGATTTGAGAGAGAAGGAGGGAGGCAGAGAGAGAGAAACATCGATTCATTGTTCCACCTATTTGTGCACTCAGTGTTGATTCTTGTATGTGTCCAGACTGGGGATGGAACCCACAACCATGCCATATCCGGATGATGTTCTAACTAACCAAGCTACACAGCCAGGAAGCATTTTTCCTTTCAACGGCTATTTTAAAATGCCCTCCAAAAAGCTTCTACCAGTTTATACTTCCACCCAGCCAGAGCGCAAACTTCAACTTAAGTTGGCCAGTAAACTGGGTGGAAGACACCCAGGCACAGGGAATAACATCTATAAGAGCAGTGACTGTGAAAAAAAGGAGTGCAAACAGTGGTGGTCAGGAACTAGTCGTAGGGATAGTGGGGTTTAAGGGCAACAAACTCAACCACTAGCAGCAAACCACAAACTAGGGCCCTGACCACACAGCTTCTAAATTCTCTCTGCTGCAGTGGTTCCCAACCTTCTGGCCCTTTAAATACAGTTCCTCATGTTGTGACCCAACCATAAAATTATTTTCATTGCTACTTCATAACTGTAAATGTCGCTGCTGTTATGAATCATAATGTAAATATCTGATATGCAGGATGGTCTTAGGTGACCCCTGTGAAAGGGTCGTTGGACCGCCAAATGGGTCGCAACCCACAGGTTGAGAACCGCTGGCTTACAGTCAGGAATCTGAGTCCATTAAGGATATTCAGCTGTTGAGGTCAGAGGCCAGGATGCCAAGTTAGGCAGATCACTAACTATATTTTTTAAAAAGAACTAAAGCAAAACTAAATTAGAGAGATAATAAAGGTCTATAAAGAACCAGTGAAACACATGATCAGGTAACAGGTAAATGAAGCTGATTACAAGTTACCCAATAATTATGAGAAATGTAGGATTTTGGGCAACATGTCAAATGGGAATTAACTGTTCTAGTTTTATTCTACTCATTGTTGTGCACTATATTGAAACAATTTACCATGAGCTCCAGGAAAAATAACTATAGACTAAAGGCTTACTATATAAAAATTATTGTGCTAAGTTTAGAGAATAAAAGAAATGATAATGAATGATCCTTACACTCAAAAATTTTATAGCCAAATTAAAGAAATAAAGCAGCTGCCTAAACATATGAACACACACACACACACACATGCACATACACACTTCTTTTATTTGCCAGTGTACTTTTTAACAGCTTATCCTGTAATGTTATATCCATGTGATAAATGATAAGATTTATAATAACAATATTGAAAAAAAGGATTAGAATCTTGGTAATGATGGCGATAAAGCAAATCCTCTGACCAGTCAGTTCTAAAACTCTAAGTCTATAGGGTTGGCTCTTATACACATTTGGTCAACATCCCAAGGTAATTCAAATTACTCAAAGCCCTCAGTATATGAGATGTGAAGGAATAGTTAGACCACTTGAATTTGCCTATTATGAAGCAAAAGTTAAAAATGTCCTTCTTCAAAGTTGGGTGAATACGTGAATAAGAAATATCTGCTGTAAACTCTGCACTAATACTAAAAGGACTCATAAATTTTAGTGACAATTGTTTTGGATGAGATTTTCAGCAAATTAAGTTAATATGTCCATAAAAGCTGGGGACATTTTCGCTACCTTTGATTATTCAAGTTTTCCATTTTCATTCTAAAATCTGTTTGCAAAATACAATTTGAAAGGAGAGATTTTTGTTTTGTTTTGTAAGGTTTTTAGCAATTCACTTAAAGTCCCAGAAAAGCATTTTACATTTTCTTTCATGTATCTGCTTATAGCATAATAATTTTATACCTTTGATACAAGACAAGGAATTTTCTACTTTGGTTAAAATGAGTCATATAGGTGAAAAATGATTAAAAACTATGGCATCGAAAGCAAAACACAGTAAAATTAAGTAATGAAAACATTCTGCTTTTACAATGTTTGAAGTTTAAATAACTTGTATAAACTCTAGTGGAAAGATTAAGTTTTGGAGTAAGTTAGGCTTTGGTTTAAATACCCAAATGGATACTTATCATTTACTAATTATACAAGTCTGTCTAAGCCATAACAAAGTGAGAACCAGCTGTGGAACCCAACCATCTTGATTTCAAATCCAAAGGCCACTTATCAGCTATGTATCATAGAGCAAATTAGTTGGCCTCAGTTTCCCTCTTCCAGACTATTTTCCTTGTTTGAAAAATTGACATAACAGCTGCTTCCCAGAGGTACTTTAAGCATTAAATGGCATAAACTATATGACATTTTCTCATATAGGGTCTAGCACACAGTCGTCCTCAATAAATGTTAATTCTGTTCCTCACTCTTCCTCCAAAAGTTTCTCCTAAACTACAGTTTTCTCACACAATATTAGTTTAGTTCCTTTGGTCAGTGTTAGGAAAATGCTTTGTAATTCATCTTATTATAGCTTGGGACAAGGAAGTGAATATATACAAGATCTTATAGAAGTAACAAAGTATATGAAAAATGTTTTCTGAAACAATCATAAAATGATAAAATGGATGAATAAAAAAATAATTTAGGTCACTCTAAACCAGGGATATAATTGAGCAGAGAAAAATCATGACATTTCCCAAACCTTAAAGTTCTAGGATAGCAGGTAACAGGTCTATCTCAGTCATCTGGTATCTTCCTAACACCGTGGACTGTGCTAGGCTCATAGTAAGACGTATGCCTAGCAGTGATGGCGAACCTTTTGAGCTCGGCGTGCCAGCATTTTGAAAAACCTTTAACTTAACTCTGGGGCCGTGTTACATATAGAAATTTTTTGATATTTTCAACCATAGTAAAACAAAGATTTATATTTTTGATATTTATTTTATATATTTAAATGCCATTTAACAAAGAAAATCAACCAAAAAAATGAGTTCGCGTGTCAGAGGCTCGCCATCACTGGCCTAGAGAAATGACTAAATGAATGGGCAAATGACATTATAATACACTTTCCCATCAAAAATTGAGAGGCTTCAATCTCAGAAAATTCTCTTTGCTACTCATTTGAAACCTCTGCCATTTATATCTTTTACAGTAAAACAAGCACCCTCAAATGTCTCTTTAAGTATTTTCTAAGGTGCTACAAACTCCGAAGATCTTGTTGAGATGGACATTATTAGAAGGCATTTCGCACGAGAAAAATATTATGTGACTTCCATAATTTCAAAAGTACACACATTAAACTTTGTCGAGTCCTCTCTTGCCATCTTTGCAGCTCTTCCCAGTTCCCCCACCACACACTGTGACAGCATTGTTTGCTCATGGGGTACATATTGCTTTTCCTTGAATGTCCTTGTTGTCCTCATTTTCCTGTTTTCATCATTCCAGGTCCAACCCCAACATTATTTCCTGAAAGAAACCCCTTTCTGGAGCAGTTCTGACAAAATTAATGGCTGCTATCAGCATAGTGAATCTGTTCTCTATGTCTGTTCTCTTAAACTGTATACTGTACCCTCAGAACAAACTCATTCATTTCTGCAGCCCAAGCACTTAACACACTAGCAGGCACATAATATTCAGAAAATGTTCACTGAATCCCTTCCAACATTATCTTTCTGATTTGTTATAAGAACATTTAAAAGCAGGTGATGTTAATAGCAGTTTTTAGTAAGCATTTGAAAAATTAAAGATAAGTGAGCTCCTTTTTTATTATTAAAAGGTGTTAAAGAGCAACTAAATATTTTCCAGATTATGTGTTATCAAATTGAAAGGCTTTTGGACACATGCTCATGTTACCAGCCAAATTCGCCAGTCAGTGTAGTGACAAGTTTGACATCTTAGAGGATGAATGGCATGCATATGAGCATATCAACATTAAATATTCACACACTTCCATGTGATTTCATTGAAATGGGGCTTTTTATAAAAAATCTGGTTTAGAAATTTTTTCATCAAATTCTGATTCCAGAAACTCTTCTTAAGCTTATTTACAAAAGCCAGTAAAACTGGAGTTTATTCATTAGCCCATGGGAGTGCGCGTGCTGGTTTCACTGTGGTGTAATGAAAGAATGAGAGAGTGGATATCTGCTCGCAAAGGTGTTGCAGCATTAATGACAGGGAAACCGACCTGAGAAAAACACCTGAAACCCACAACATAATCGTAGAACGAAGGAGGTGACATGATGTTGGGTCAGCCTGCCCGTTAATGCTGTGCACTCTGTTTAAGAATTACCCCGATGCATAACTTTATGTTTTGTGAAAGATACAGAAGAGCAGGTCTCCGTTCTTGATATCCTGAAGGGGGTTGCTGTCTTGTTAATGATAGGTGTCAAGATCTCCAAAAGAGATGGACTTTACTCACTGGAAAATGTTGAGACTTTCCGGGATCGCGCTGGCCAAGTTCTTAAACTTGAGAAGGTGGTGATTAAAAGTTAGCAAGTGGCTCTGTAGTGGTGAGATGTGAGGTGAGGAATAATTGCTAACCCAAACTGCCGGCAACACCAAATATGAACTTCACTGAATTATAGAACGCAAGATGCTCAGTATAGGAATCATTGCCCGCTAAGCACGGGAATTACTTGGACTTAGGGAAACTTTTGAACTTTTACTTAAACACTAGTCTAATGAATCTTGCCTGCTTCGGTATTCGGCAATCCTCAGTGCTTAAATATAACTCTGAAACGTAAGCATGTTGAATCCAGGGAAAGAATCTCTGGAATGCTGTAACTGTTTGAATAGCTTCTATCCTGCAAATACCTGCGTCCAGAAAAAAAATAAAGGCTGGAAGAAAGCTGCAAATGTTACTAACCTATTCGAGGCACTAAGCTCCTCGAATATATAGTTTTAACAAACTAAAATAATATATGACCCGAGGTGTGATTCACCAAAAAAACGAATGAAAATAGCTCTAAATTTCCAGAGACAAGAATGTCACCTGAGACTGCGGGGGGCAGGAATGATCTTGATGTGGTATTAAGTTAGTCCAGGTGACTGACAGGAGTCCAGTTATTTTTCACACATAAACACTAGCCACAGTGGGGGCAGCTCCCCTTTCTTCCATGTCCCTACAGATGTTTAGAGATTTCTGGACTTCCTCAGCAGAAACCACCAAGAATAAGGATTCTTTCAGAGAGACACCCCCACCCCTTATACAATGAGGCACCAGTCCAGCAGCCCCTGGCTGTGCTCAAGCAAGGAATTTTAGGAATGGGGAAAGGAATGGCATATTCCCTAGAGAGGTTAGGCTGGAATGGGGATGGAGGGGGAGGAAAAGAGGGCACCCTTCACATCCCTGTCAGTCAACTATTATTAACTATTATGCTGATGGAATGGAATCTAACCTTAGACTAGCCACGCCTGAGTTTCTTCCAGGTTCATACAGGATAGCCAAAGAAGAGACTAGTTGTATTAAGTGATCTAGCCTTTGCTCCTTAAGGATGGCTTTGGTAACACAATAGGAAGAGACTAAAGGTAATATTCGCCAGTATGCATTTCCTCTTAAAAAAAAAAATTCGTAACACCAGGACACTTAAAATAGTAATCTTAGGGTTTAAAACAAAGGGTAGGGGAGGTGAAATCAACAGAAAACCTGAGCAAATAGAAGGCTTTGGTACACAACGTATGATAACATTAATACGAGTAGAACAGAAAGAAAATGTGATCTAAACACTGCCCGTGACTCATTCTTCTGTGTGAACTTTGATTTGCATAAAATTATGGCAGTTCTTATGAGGCACCAAATACTGACTTACATCACTAAACATTATTTACAATTCAGACAATCCCCCATATGTGCTTATAAAATTCAAGATACTGAATTTAATATTTTATTAAAAATACAACTCATTTAAATAAGAAAAAAATTACTATGTGTGTATAAAATGATGATCCACTAGAGGCCCAGTGCAAGAAATTTGTGAACTTGTGGGGGGGCATCCCTCAGCCCGGCCTGAGCCCTCTTGCAGTCCGGGAGCCCTTGGGGAAGAGGCTCCCACCACTGCCGCTGTGCTCACCAGCTGTGAGCCCGCTCAGGGCTTCTGGCTGAGCAGTACTCCCCCTGTGGGAGTGCACTGACCACCAGAGCAGCTCCTGTGTTGAGCGTCTGCCCCCTGGTGATCAGTGTGTGTCATAGCGACTGGTTGTTCCACCATTCGGTTGTATGCATATTAGCCTTTTATTATATAGAATATGCTACCTCATTAGAAATTAGTTAAAATTGGCTTTAATAATAATATTCATTTTGCAAAAAACCCAAAAACAAAACAATAACTGAAGATATTTAATAGTATCTAATTACATGCCAGGCACTGTTGTAAGAGTTCACAAACATTATATAATGTAATCAGCAAACAACCCACTGTAATATGTAACATTATCTCCATTTACAGATAAAGACACTTAAGTCTTCAAAAATTAAGTAACTTAGGCAATTTTTATAATTAGTAAGTAGCCAACTCTTGGAGAGTAAATATTTGGAAAGAAGAAAAACATAAAGATGGGGGAAAGGGGGAGAGTCACACAT
>NW_006383015.1:3799548-3813944 GCF_000327345.1 Myotis davidii | reverse complement strand
TTCATACATGCTGTTCAAATGTCTGGCAGCTTGGACCTCGATTACACTGTAAGGAGGTTCATAATTGCACTACCCGAGCCTTCTGGCTCTCCAGTCCTTTTGGTTAAGAGTCAAGATCTCTATCTGCATGTCATAGAAAAGAATCTCAAACTTCAGCTGTTCAAAAGAGAGCTCTTCACTTCAATCCCCAAATCCACTCTTCCCCCAAGCCTTCCTATGTCAGTAAATGACATGCTTATTCACTGTGTTGCTTATGCCAAAAACCAGTAAGCATTCTTGACACCTCTTTTTCCCTCACATGCCACTTCTAATCCATCAGCAAATCCAACAGGTTCTACTTACACAACACATCTGAGCCTTCCCACCACCTCCACTGCTCCTGCTCTGGTTGGATCCGCCACCATCCTTCACATAGATCACGTCTACACAGGCTTCTTTAACATCACTTTGCTTCTACTACGGCTCCCTTCGTCTACACGCCAGAGTATTCAGAGTGGCCTTTTTCAATATATCTCACTCCTACTATTCTTCTCATTCACACCACTATAATCACACTTGCTGTTTCTCAAATACACCAAATTTGCAAAGTTTTACAATTCCCAAGAATGATGCTAACTCATCTTAATTTAGTAAATCTAGTGCTTTATGTAACAGAACATTTTTGGCTAACAGATAGGGGGCCCAAAAGTAATCTCCACTCTTCAGCTCCAAATCTGTTTGTAACTGTCCACATTCATGAGAACCTTTATTCTGTAAAGGGCAGACGAGGTAGGAAAATGACCTGAAGTAACATAATTATAGAGGTGAAAGGACAATCTGGTATCTGTTTGTCATGGGACAACTTACCTGAGATTAAATGCTTATAATACAGGGTCAAAATATGAGAAGAGACTAGTTTATTAAGTGATCTAGCCTTTGCTCCTTAAGATGTCTCTGTTAATGCAATAGGAAGAGTCTAAATGTAATATTTTCCAGTATGCACTTATCTTTTTTCAAAAACAACTTCATAATACCAGTACACTTAAAGTAGTAATCTTAGGTTTTAAACAAAGGGTAAGGGAAGTGAAATCAACGGAAAACCTGAGCAAATAAAAGGTCTTGGTACACAACGTATGGATGGAATTGTGTTTCACAAGATGGAACTGTGTTTCACAAGAAATGAAATTCTGGAAAAGCGATTATGGTCTGAAATGGCATTCTGGCACTATCAGAGTTTCGTTAAGACCCAGATGAGCCCTAGCCAGTTGACTCAGTGGGTAGAGCGTCAGCCTGTGGACCAAAGGATCCCAGGTTTGATTCTGGTCAAGGGCAAGTAGTTCAGTTGCAGGTTCCTCCCCAGCCTGGGCCCTTCCACTCTCTCTAAAATCAGTGGAAATATCCTCAGGTGAGGATTTTAAAAAAAGACCCAGATGATATGGCATGGCACAGAAAAATCTCAGAAGCCACACATGGCATCCTTGACGTGAGCACTGGCTTTCTCCTTCTAGGTAATGATAACAGAGGGTCTTTGTCAATGACCTTCTTGAGCTGTAGATGTGAGAATCTGGGAGTAAGAGGAGGAATGGTAAGCAGTTTGTCACAGTGTCACCTGAGAGAATGACTTCCAGGCATATGTGAGGTGATATAGACTTCCAGGGACAACTAGAAACTGTGAAAACTAAGAGAGCTAATTTCCTTATAGGGCTGCTGTTAGGGATCATGAACTACCTTAATCTGCTCACTAGAATATACATGTCTGTATATGGAGGTCACAGGCTTGTGAGGTAAAAGTACATGAGTTCACTTATAGTCATTTAGGTTCTGCCTAGAGGTGAAGTCCATCTTTCTCATTTATTCTAAGCTTTCTAAACAAACATGACCTACTGTGTCACCAGCCCTAGGCTAATTTGCTTTGACATTCATACTTTTATTTGATGCTCTGGCCACACGCAGAGAGAATTTTACAATGAAATAGTTTTATATCATACTTCATTTATACCAAGAAACAAACTAATTTAAAAATTAATTATTCTTTAAAATTGCAGATGCAATCAGTTTATATAAGGTATGAATGGTATCCGCCTAAAGAGGGGATAGAGGGGAGATCTGAATGCAGATATGCACATAGGAAGAAAGACGTGAACATGTAGGCAAAGATCAGGGTGATGATGCACCTACAAGCCAAAGGATGGCAACGATGACCAGCAAACCACCAGCAGCTAGTGAGGAGGCATGGGAGAGGCTCCTGACAGGCCTCAGAAGGAAGCAACACTGCTTACACCTTGACCCGAGACTTCTAGCCTCCAGACTGTGAAACAATAAACTCTCAGGGTTTAATCATCCCAGACTGTGGTACTCCAGCTCAGATGACATATATCCCATTGACTTAAAAGGATATGTGGAAATGGTCAAGAAACTACTTCAAGTTGAAATACTTCAGAGAAGAAGAAAGGTGCCAGAGGTGGATTAATGTTATAATTTTTAAAGGCAAAGGATGTGAACTCTGCAAATCTCAGATAAGTAAGCTAATATGAAAACCCCTTAAAATTAGTAGGCAAATGTTTGTGCAACAACTTTAATAAAGGTTCCAATAGGGGTTCACTAAGAATATTATTACTGTTGATTCAACTATTAGATTGAGAGATAAAGAAAATGTGAACATTGTTCATCCTGAACTTAATTACACATTTGAAGACACCTCTCATGATATTCCTGAGGTCAAAATGGTGAAATATGCAGGAAATAATATGAATTAGGTACATTCATAACAAGTTGAACAACCACACCCAAAGAGTGTTGATTCATGAGAAGGTATTAACTTACAAGAGAGGTCTCAAGTTGTAAACCATAGGACTACTTTAACAAGATTGGGGGAAAAAAAGCATGCAAGGCACGTTTATCAAACCTGTGGATGACACAGAGCTGATAAGGAAACCTGATACTCTAAATAGCTGAGTCGGGATTCTAGAAATCATCTGAGGAATCAATGGAGAAATTACAGATGTTTAACTTGGAGAGAAAGAACAGGAAAGTAGATATGGAAGCTCAAGGCTAGATCTGTGGAAGATGTCAAATCACTGAAGGTCTTGCTGAAAAGACCTGAGATCTTAACAAAAGAAACGATACTTCATTTATATCTATCACTATCACTCTAGTTCGAATCAATCTGTTTTACTTAACTATTACTGGCTTCCTCATGTCCACTAGTTTCCCCATTTTTCCCCTTGCATGTCCAATCTATTTTCTAAAAAAGCAGATTGAGCCATCTTCTATAAACTATAACCTTCATGACATGATCCATCATTTCAAGGTGCAATTGTGGTCATATTTAAATGTTTACTTTAAATATAACTGGTTGCAGCCCTCATTTGCCCTAGAAGTACATTCTACGTGCCATACTTCAAGAAGGAGTAGGAAGCACTAATTAGTATGCTACTCCCAAGGCTACTGGTCCCTTACCACCCATCAATGTTGTCCTATTTGGCTCCCTGTTCAAGCCACACAAGCTTGATGATCTGGTTTCACTTGGTGCCTCGCTCCGGCATGGGTTCTCTGACTCTCCAGTTTGCACTATTTCCAGATGCTCTTCCCCAGCACACAAACTACCCTGATGATATCTATACAACTTTCCAGCATCAGCCCCAAGCGCTCAAAAACTTTTCTGAATGTTGGTTCTGCCCTGAGGTCCCCCCTTTCGTCCTCAAGTACATTTTTCCTAAGTTAATTTTTTTTTTCAGCACTCTCATTGCTTTTTTTCCAAGACTGTTTTTGTGGGGATTTTTTGGTCAGGGCCACACAGCTCCATCAAAACAAAACAAAAACAAGCACAACAACAAACAAAAAGAAAAACACAACGGGTATTAGTTTCTTCTCTCCCCCAAAACCCTGGGCATCTTATGTAAAGTGTGGCCTCCTCCTCCCCAGGAACCGGCTTCCCTGAGTGGAACACACCTGCGTTCTCAGGGAGTGGCAGCCTTTTATTAATGAAGTCAGAAAACGTTCTACTGGAAAAAAAAAAAGGCTGTGTACTTGCTCTACATTTCCATAGCTAAGAAAGTCATTCAAGAAGTACAGAAAATCAGCCTTTCTGTATTTAATGACCTGCCCCCCACCAGGAAAAAAAAATTCAGCCAAGGCAGTGTTCAAAATTTTCCAATAGCTGCTCAATGCATTGAGATAAAAAGTCAAACTTCCTTCTATGATCTACAAGAAAATATATATCATATGGCTCCTTCCGACATTTTCAGTCACATGTCCAAAACTTCATCTTTTTCTCATATACAAGGCCCACATGCCTTCTTTCACTTTAAGAAAGACAACATTGTCCTAACTTAGGGCCTTTGAACAGATACATATATTAGTCTCTCATACACCAGGGCTCTGAGTTTCACCTCCTTCCTTACTCTTCAGATTAAACATTACCTCTTCTAAATAGTCACTATATACTAAGGCCCTAATGTTCTTTTGCTTTGTCCTCTGTTCTTTTTCTTCAGAGCACTTACCGTAAGGCATTACTACACATTCCTGAGTTAGAAAGAAACATCAACTACATTAACTTTCTCTTTCTAGAATACTTCATAAGAGATAGGCTGCTATTTGGATTCTAAGAAGAAAAGGTCATTATAATGTGGGATGTTGGCAGATGTTCATGAGGAATTATCTCAAGATAGAACTGACAGACCTTAAAGGAAATGTTTGACTTGGAATGGCACAAGACAGAGACTCCAAAGGCGTGAAAATGAGCAAAGGTAAACTTAAAAACAGAAAGGAGAACACCTTGTATGAGAAGATCAATCTGACTTCTGAGAGGCATGGAACAACAGGTGAAGCAGCAATGGTAAGGTGAGTGATAAAGGATCTGAATTGAGATCCATCTCTTAGTCAGAGGCATAATGGCATTAGGAAGGGTCATCTAGATATGATGAATATGTTAGAGGAAAAGGTAGCTTAAAAGGTCAGTAGGAGGTTACTTTACTAATCTACCATAATAATTATGAAGCTTGAAGTCAAGACAGGAGAGATATTCTACATATTTAATTATTACATAAATTGCTGCACTACAGAGAGGCTACAGTTCCCATGGGCAACACAGGGGAGGGCTGGCAAAGGAAGCCCATTGTTTCAGGAGCCCAGATGGGTACTCCGTGTTTGCTGGTGAAGAAGGGTTACCCAAGGGTCTTGGGGAAAGGCTATTTCTTGACGCCCCCCCCCTTTTTTTTTTAAAAAAAAAAAAAGACATTTTAAGTATTTTGGTAACCAGTACAACTGTACCTGTGAGTGCTGGGTGGATATCAGTCCAAGGTAAAAGAAGCCGAGATGAGACAAGGAGCAGTCAGATGGAAGAGAACAAATCTAATTGAAAGAAATCTTATGGAAAAAAAAAATATAAGAAACCAGAGAAGTGACTACATATGAGAAACAAAGAATATGAAGTAAGCAATGATGTCAAGATTTCAAGCCCGAAGAGCCATAGGAGTAGAGTTATATTAATAACAAAGATAAGATATTTTGGAACCAGAATAAGTTTGAGCGAAGTGGCATGTGAGAATTCTGAATTTTTAATCTGCTGGGCCTAAAATGTGTAGTTATAATCATTTCTAAACATTCTAAAGGCAGCTACAAATATACATTTTAAATTTAGAACTGAACTCTAAGTTGCAGACTTTGGGGAAAATCATATAAATGTGATTACTGTAAATAAGCTCTTTAAGTAAGTGAACATTATAATAAATGACTGATAGAGCTCGTTTTTAGGATAAATTAAAATTGACCAAAATATACCATTAGCTTAAAAAGTAGAATGTTATATAATACTGCAATACACAAAACTTGCAATAAACCCAAGATTTGCTTAGAACAGTGATCCTCAATCCACTGATGCACAGTAGAATCATTTGGGTAATTTAAAAACGTACAGTGATTGCTATGGACTGAATTGTATCCGCCCCCAATTTTTTTGGTCAAAGTCTTAACCCCCAATGTAATGGTATTTGAAGATGGGGCCTACTGAAGATCATTAGGATTAGATGAGGTCAGGAGGGTAGGGCCCTCATATTGAGGTTAAGTGTCCTCTTAAGAAGGGACACCAAGGAGTTCACATGCACAGCTAGCTAGCTTGTGTGTCCGGCCTCACAACTCACCTCCCCGCCCCGACCCGCTCCTTCCCTCCATTGTGAGGGCACGGTGAGAAGGTGGCTGTGTGCAGTTTAAAGAGTCCTCAGCAGCATGACTACAAACTTCCAACCTCCAGAATTTTGAGAAAATAACTTACTGTTATTCAAGTCAACCAGCTTATGGTGTTTTGTTATGGCAGCCCGAGCAGACTAATACATTGATGCTTGATCAATTAAATGATTAGCAATGGACTAAACATAATCTAATTTTGCAAAAATAACTATATCCAATTTAGTCACCCAACTAATTTCACTGAAATATTCTACCAGAAAGATTTGTGACCTAAGTCCTTTATATAGTAAACGCCCTATAAATGCTGTTGCATGAACAAACATGTGAATGAAAAATGCATGCATATCTGACTGAATGAAATTTTGTCAGAGAACATATAAAGTCAACATAACAAGCTGAGAAAATATAAAAACTTAAGTATTCTTCAATAAAGTTTTATCTAGATAATAAATACACTTTAAACAATGAAGAGTCAAAAATGCTAAACCATGCTTATATTACTTTTTCAATTATACAATGAACTCTTTAGCTGTTAAATGGTGTACAACAAACCCTTCAAACATTAAATCTTTAAACATATTTTAATAAAAAATAATACAACATAGAAATTGCTTTTTATCTAGTTTTACTGAATTGTCTTATGATAAAAATATGTTTATGAAAGGGGAAGAACAAAGTATATTTTGCTATTTCATCAAATCTAAAGAAAAATAAGTTATTGCATGTATTTCAGCAGAAGCAAAGCTCAGGAAAAAATCCTAATTTAGTATGCCTAGCTCATCTAAAGATATTGTTTCTATTTACCAAAGAGAAAATTATAGATTTTAAAGTAAAATGCAAATTAGATTAAAAGAATACCACTTGCAGTTTTCTTACTAATTAGTTGATATTTGTAAGGAACCCATCTCTGGGTTACGATGAAATATTAGACAGTTTATGAGAAGATAATCTGAAAAACAGGCCAAAAATAGCTTAGAAGATGTATTGGAGAGGAATGTATAGCTGAAATCTCCAAAAAACAGAATCCGTTCTCTGAGGGTGCGTAATCATACTCTATACTTGACAAAATTTCACAAACAAGAGCAAATCAAGCTTGTGCCCCCCCCACCCCAAATAAAACAGTTGAAAATTATATGTAAACTTTAACATTTTTCTTATGATTATCAAAGCAATAAGTCCTTATTAAATAAAACTGGTATATATTGTGGAATCTTTTTTTTTAAGTCTTTGCCCTGGGAATGCGTGCGCATGAAAGAGAGAGGGAGGGAGGTAGGGAGGGGGAGAGAGAGAGAGAGAGAGAGAGAGAGAGAGAGAGAGAGAGAAAGAGAGAGAGATCATTGTGAGAAACATTGATCAGTTGCCTCCCATAGGCACCCTGACCAGGAATCAAACCTGTGACCCTTTGGGACACAGGACTAAGCTATAACCAACTGAGCCACCCTGACCAGGGCAACTGTGGAATCATTTTAGATATTCAAGTTAACTATGGTAGTTCTAAAACTATGCAATAGTTTAAAATAATCAGATTTATAAAATTGATACACAATGTTTTAAAACATCTTAATAGTGAATAATCATATCTAAAGAGTTAAAGTAAAATTCCATCTCTGCTGTAATTACCAAATAAACTCTAAAAAACCCCACAACTAAAACAAACAAACTCTACAATTAAGCAAATAGTTACACCAAATAAGCTGAATGGTGCCAATTCTTTCTCAGGACATTTTTTTTCTTTTACTATGTTTACTTTTGCCTACAGAAAATGTTTTAAATCGCAAGGTTCATCCCTGATTTCATATTTTTATGAAACTTCCATATTTAGCCTTTACGTACAATAAATGACTTACTTAGATTACATTTGTATCAATCATATCAATGATATTCTATGAGTTAATGAACCATAATTAAATCAACTAGCAAACGCTTTAAGTACTGATTTCTTCACGTATAAGTGGGTTATTGTATTATAGAACATGGCACAGAGCACACAGATATGCTCAGTTAACATTATTCCCTCTCCTTTCACTCGCTTTCCCATCCTTCCCTCTATCAGTATATAGCTGCTGGAAAATCAATTATTTATTTGCAATTAAACATGTGATACAATATGATAAAAATTTCTAACAAAGTGCACTAACAAGCAAAATAGAGACAGACTCATAGGTAGAGAGCAGGCTGACAGATGTGGAAGGGCGTTGAGTGCCTGGGAGATGGGGTTGGAGGAGGACATAGGAGGGATACATGGTGATAGAAAGAGACTTGATTTGGGGTGGTCAGTGATGTGTGTGAAATTGTGCCCCTGAAACCTATATAATTTTGTAAACCAGTGTCAGCCCAATAAATTCAATAAAAAAGAAAAAGGAAAAAAGAGCCCTGGCTAGTGTGGCTTGGTTGGTAGGAGTATTATTCCATGCACCGAAAGGTCGTGGGTTGGTTTCCTGGTCAGGGCACATACCTAGGTTGTGGTTACCGTATATCCCCAACCCAATCAGGGTGTGTGCAGGAGGCAGCTGATCAATGTTACTCTTTCGCATTGATGTTCATTTCTCTGTCTCTCTCTCTCTCTCTCTCCTTTTCCCTCTCTAAACAAATCAATAAAAATGTCCTCCAGTGAGGATTTTTTTAAAAGGAAAAAAATATATATATAATTACATATTTATGATACCCATCACAAAACATGTTTACACCTTCTTTTGGTTAAATGTAATCTGCCCAAATATAGGACCATATCAAAAAACTCTTTTCCAATTCAATATTGAAAAACAAAAGACACCATGTTTTACAGACTTCTTTTTGCAAAGGCACAGTTAATATGTACTCATTCACTTCAGAAAATCCTAAAAGATAGGTCAGCTATATCATTCTATATCTGTGGTTCTATACCTTCATTGTGCAGCAAATTTACTTAGGGGAATTAAAGAATCATTACAGATGCCTGAGCCCCACTCCTAAAGATTTTGATTAATTTGGTCTGAGGTGGAAGCCAGTGACGAAGCTGAGACTAGAATCCAAATCTCCACTTTTAGAAAAGATAAGACTCTAGAGTCAACAGAGGTTTCAGTGTATGATATTAGATAACCTGGAAATATTTAAACACAATATTGAGCACATTTAATCTGCATTCAACTTTCCACCAAATGCTGATAGTCAACAAAAGGTCACCCTTCCTACTGCCACAAATGGCCTTTCCATCATAATTCCTAATTACAAAACTAGTATTTCCCTTGCTTCTTCCTCTGAAGAAAATAAAAAGACCTCAAAGTCTAACGTGAAAATGAGCAATTACTTTTGCTACATAAAGAGAAATAAGTCTTCATAACTAATCTATTTGATGTATAAATGAACAGAAGCAGAAAAAGATGTGAACAGAATCACTGCCTCAGGTGATGTGCAAAGTCCCTAAAGCAAGGCGCTCTCTGTGTCCTGGTTAAAACCTGTTTGGCTGGGGATTGGTTCAGCTGCTCCAGTTCCAGCTTCCCAGCCTTCCAAGGTGTTGACATGACCTCAGTTGTCTCTTTGCTGGAGCTGGATCCAATTAACAAAATCCAACACATGCAGCTACTTGTTTCTCCATTATCCAGTGCCTTCGAGGGCAGCAGAGAATCAGAATCAGTCACCTCATCTAGTCTTGCCCTTGATAGTTTTATCCTTAATCTTTCAACACTGTCTAAAGGCTATCAGGCCGATGGACACATGAATGATCAGTGGTAGACCTGACTAAATGAAGACAAACAAGATATAAACCCAAATGAATATTAGCTGGTTGAATTATAGTATTTTAGAGAAGGAAAAAAATCAAGTAAAACAACTGAGTGTACTCAACAACTAATGAAGATCTGAAGGCTTACTTGGTTGTGGACTCTACATAAGTACAGGAAGTCACCCTTCCTCTCTTTACCACCATCCCTCCCACTCTCCCTTCCTTCCTTTCTTCCTTTTTCTCATTTGCCAATATAAAAAGAAAACAGATTATCAAAGAAGTTTGAGGAGAAAAATATCATAAGTATTACTTTATTAGCTGCAAATATTATATACATGATTCCTAAGAGTTGAGTAGGAATAAAGAGTAGGAATGCACTCAAAAATCAAATATCTTCTCCTTTTTGGAAAGAAGGATTCCACCTTACAAACAGTATCAACTATAACTTGAGCGCATTATTCCTAAAAGTTTGCATTTATCCATAAATGCAACAGACTCTGTAACAGACTCTGAGGTCAAAATCAACATGTGTGATGAAGTGTCACCTTAAGCTCTCTACCAACTTCCCACTGAAGATTTGCAAATACTTCAATCTTCCTCTTCTACCTCCAACTAGCTCCTGATTTTAGAGAGCAGTACATATAAAACTACTAAAATCTACTCAAATATAATATTTTCCCTCCTTCTATTACTAAAAAAAAATAAACTCCTAAAAAAGCTAGAATGAAAATTAGAAAACACCATCTCCTATCCTAACATAAAAGGACAGACTGGGAGAGGTCAATAGGGGTAAAAAGAGGACCTATGTAATACTTTCGAAAATAAAAATTAAAAAAAATGTACAAGTATAACAACCCCTCCCCATCTCATCTTTAAAAAAGGCTAAGACAGAACCAACCCAACCCCCTTGTAGTTTTACAGCAATAAGTTAGATAAAGCCAACCCGCTGTACCAGGCACTTAGTGAATGACATTTACACATAGGAGTAAAAGCTCTGCTGCTTTAGAGAATATGAGGAGTTGGCTTTCATTTTCACTTTAGTTTCCTTTATAAAAATCATATGGTTATTTATGTAAATAGAAGTTGGGTAGTAATGTAAGTTGGCTTGGGATAAGTTTATAGTATAAGGTGTAGCAGTTAAGACACTGAGCACATAGCTGACTCTTCTTAGGTCTTCTAAAGCAGTGCTTGTCAACTGTGAAAAACTGTGAAAAAAAATCACATTTTAATCTAACTTCCAATTTGTTAAAAAATAACCTTTGTACAATATAATAAAAGTGAACTTTGTAAAACATAAAACACAAGCTCCCAATTTTCATTACTGTCAAATTTTTATAAAAGTTTTAAATATGTGCCTGGCCGGTGTGGTTCAGTGGTTGAGCATCAATCCAGGAACCAAGAGGTCACTCTTTCAAGTCCCGCTCAGGGCACAAGCCCAGGTTGCAGGCTTGATCCCCCAGTAGGGGGTGTGCAGGAGTCAGCAGATCAACTATTCTCTCTCATCATTGATGCTTCTTTCTCTCTCTTCCACTCTCCCTTCCCCTCTCTGAAATTAAAAAAAACAAAACACATTTTTTAAAGTTTTAAATACTTCCTAAATTTCTATCTTTATCTCAAGGCAGATGGGTAATAAAACACTACGCAGTCCACAGACATTTTTAACACTATTACAAAGAATGCTTGATTTTAGAAATGAATGGAGAGTGGCTATTTTGTAATAAAATAAACTGAAATTAAAAACTAAAAATCATTCTCTTACTAATGATGTTCCACTTACATTGATCTCAACTCAAATTAGATATTAATTTAAAATTACCAGGAGTCCTGCCAGGTGGCTCAGTTGGTTGGAGCATTATCCCTTACACCAAAAGATTGCAGGTTTGATTCTTGGTCAGGGCACATAACTAGGTTGCAGGTTCAATCTCCAGTGAGGGTATATATGGGAGACAACCTCTCTCTCTCTCTCTCTCTCTCTCTCTCTCTCTCTCTCTCTCCCCTTTTGGTGAGGATAAAAATATAGATAGGAAAATAGCCAGTATACCATATTAACCCCTCATAAAAGCCACATATTTGATATACTATGTTAAAAGGTTATTGAATGAAGGGACTGGATTTTAACTTAATACTGATTTAGTACAGAATAACTTCTATACTGTAGAGCAGTCACTAAATAAACTATGAAAACCAAACAATAAAAGTAACCTCCCAGGTTTACATTTAAATTATTAATGAAGTTCGTTACACTAATAAAACTATTTTGGAACTTTTGGCTGCTTTAACAGAACCTTTTGCTACTTCAGGTAGTATTAAAAACACTTCTATGTTCCTGTATAGAGTTATTAAAGAGAAACCTCAATAGCATAAGCCAACAAAGAATAAAAATGCTTATTATGCATTTTCTTTTATGGTTTCAACACAACTTCTTATCAGTTTTGGCATTAATGCAATAATTCAACAATACAGACCCTACCTACACCTACACAGTTGAACTTTATTGGGGATATATATATAGGATATATATATATATATATATATATCCCTAATAATGCATTTACTAGTGTAAAGAAGAATAAGAAGAGAGTACTACAATAAAAAAAAGTGAGATGGAACAAAAACATTCCTGTGTCTATAGTGATAAAGTTTGGTCTATCAGTAAATCACTTCATACCTTTCAAGACTCCCTTAAAAGAAATCTCAGAAACCATGAAATGTTTTCATTGGTTATTTATAACACCATATAGTGACTGAAATGGAGAGAAAGGTAAGAGGCACTCTCTAAAGTAGCATTATTCATCCCTAGAGGCCTGGTGCATGAAATTTGTGCATGGGTATGGTCCCTAGGCCTGGCTGGCAATTGAAGTGCGAGCATCTGGTATGGAAGGGCAGGTCTCAGCTGACCTCTGGGCCCTGGGCAGCACCTGGGCCCCCACGTGGCCCCTTCGCCTGAGTCACGGTGCCTGGGTCCCCAGCAGAGATGTGGTGAGCGTAGCCAGATGCCGTGGGCTGGGGCACAGTGTGGGTCTCTGGGCCACCCAAAGGCACTGCACACAAGCAGGACAGGCAGCGTGCTCTCTCCTTACTAGCCTTGCAGACTGGCTCCTGCACGAACCCAGGGGGAGTCAGACTAGCCCCTGAGGTTCCAGCGGCTGCGGCCCAGCTCAACAAGAAGCCACTGTGTGCGGGTGTGGGTTGGGCTCCTCACGGGCACCTGGCACCTGAGCATGGGGGAGGGGGTGGCTTCCCCAGCAGGTGAGCCCTGGCGTCCCGGGGGAGGGTAGCAGGGAACGTGAGAGCAAGCTTGGTGGACACCCCACTTTCTCACTGCACCTTCATCCCCATCACCCCCCGGCCCCTGCTCCCAAGAAGCCTGGCGAGAGGTCACAGTACATCACCAACGCCCACCACGTTCTGCACCACCCACTGGTGGTCAGCACATATCATAGCAAGCAATGAAGCCACCAACTGAGGGGACAATTTGCATATTAGGCTTTTATTATATAGGATTCCTCCAATCTAAAAGAGTTTTGTGTGTTTTTTTCTTCCAGATGTCAAATTAGAAGTGTCTTTACCCAAGGTAGTCTAGGAAAGGCACTAGAAATGAAATGAGTGGATTCCTTCACTCCAATCTGCCTTAAAAATGCTCTAGGAAAAGGACTTACAAAATATAAATAAGCTCTCTTCACATTGAGGTTTTCCTGGTGATAGGCACGACCTACTATAGAAATTACTCGGAGATTACAAAAACAAATTAGTTTCAAATGGAGAAAAGTCTTTCCCAGGCCCAAATTAAATTTATATTTCATTTCAAAGGCAAGGACTAAAAATGTTTAATGGCCACAAATGAAAATAACTATAAGATCCCCATATTTAATAAGGCCATAGTCAGCTATCAAATGAATAATCTGGTGCCTTTCACAGTATTTTAAACAGTCTCTGTATTCCAACATACATGAAATACAGCACAGTGTGTTCCATGTTTGGTCCAAGATGCTAATGATAGTAGCTGTTGCAATCAAATCAGTAGCACAACTGGTAGTACATTCACACCTAAGGTGCAGAGGAACATTCGTACCACTTTATTCTCACTTCAGCTCTGTGTAAAGGACAGGAAATAATGTCATTCCTCCTTCAACAAATAAACCTGCCATTTCAGATAACTGATCCATGACCAGTTGCTAGTATTCAAACTGGCACTTAGAAGAACAGTGTCACCCTGCAAGCCAACAGGAAGTGATTCTCAGGCTTAGACCTGAACCTGCTCCCTAGATTTTTTCTTTTCTTTTTTTAGCACACAATTGGGCAAGAAGCATATACAGTGCATACATACATATTTTGAAGGTTGTGACAACTTCATTGTTTCAATTACAACCTATTTTATTGGAATTTGTGAGTGGCATCTTTCAGATGGGACAGGTGTTTCACCCCAGAAATAAGTGACTACTTTCTGTGCCTAGGAAAGCCAAGGTGTGGTACTGTTAGCAGTTGTCAAGGTGTCTGTTTACCCAACTTTTATCCAGCGGGAGCAAAGGTA
>NW_006383015.1:3793642-3799513 GCF_000327345.1 Myotis davidii | reverse complement strand
GGAAAGAGGAAAAGGACAAAAACTTAGAACTGAACTTTCAATAGTGAATTAAAATGTACAGGGTAGCACAGCACTTGACCATTCAATGCAGTACAAAAATAACTAAATTAGAGCAGCTCACAACTCACCAGGACAAGTTTGGAAGCTGTTTTTTGCACCTTTTCTTTGTTTCCGACATACAAACAATAAGGGATTGCAAAAATAAACAAGATGTCAATCTCTCAATATTTCAATAACCGAGTCTCGGAACCTAACAAAATATTGGAGTCTTTCACTCTTTCTGTCCCACGCCCAGCCATCAGGAGGAAGGGAGGGGAACAGCAGCACCTCCCTAGCATTGCTCCGCTGCTGTGCAAGAGCATGAAGGCATCGCGATGGAATCAAGTGTGAAAATGTGTTTATTCTAGAATATTGTAAGGTGGCCAGTCGTGAAAACAGAGACAGAGAAAACAGCACGGAGGCAAGGAATCATGGAAGGCTTGCGTCCCTATAGTGATCACAATAATGATAATATAAATAATAACAATAAGTAACTGAGCGATCATAATGTTTAAAGACACTGAGCACCTCTATATTCCAAATATATAGAGGGCTTATACATGTAATTATAACAATCTTCACAACTATCAGTGTTATCACTTCTGTTTATATAGGTATGACAACTGAGGCTCAGACATACTGACTTATTCACACAAGGTCACTCAGCATGCAGTTATTCTTTTGGGTAAATAACAATAGATCCTATTAAATGATGATGGCTAGACATATAGACATGTTTGTCACAGCTAACCAAACTCATGGGGTTTTAACCTAAGACTGCCTCCAAAGCCTGACTAATAATTTAAAAAATTATATTGTACCAGCTTTACTAATAAAAATATTTTATTAATGATTACAAAAGATAATCTTATGATTTATCAAATCAACAGACTAAAAAGGAAACAATATAAGTTTAATGGGCACTTAATATTATGTACTCCATTGACTTAAAGAATGAATGACTGAGTACAAGATGACAAAGGATAAATAGGCTTTTTTTTTTTAAGGAAAGAATGGGAAATCTCTTTAACCTTTTTTATTGCTGCATCCATCCCATGAAAGGAAATTTCTTCTTATAATAAAATTACATCTTGATCTTCAATAAATGTCTGTTTTGTAAACTCTGGACAATTAGTAAAAATAAAAATGTGATACAATATTACATTTTTGTATTATTACTTTTTGAAGAGAACTTAATAATAAGCTGTTTTACAATGTATATAGATTCTCTAAAAATGTTAATTATTATAAATTACAATAAATATTACAGAAATACTTTAAAATTTAAAAATACTACATAATTATTTATTAATCACAAATATAGTTATATTTATAAGGAAAAAAATTAAAATTATTTTGAATTTTCTAAGACTATAGTATTCTGAAATGTACTGACTAAAATGAATGATAATTATGTATGGCACATTCAGAAGGTGCATATATTTTCTCCATAAAAATTATGCTATTTTTTTTATTTTCATGCTCACACACTTCAGATCCTATTTATAATATAGATAAAATGGGAAGAAAAAGAGAGAGTTAACTATTCCACAGATACTGCAAACTCTCAGAAAAATATTATTTTACTGTTAGAACAGAACCTGTTGGTCTCTCCGGCTACCACACGTGTTTTAAAAGTTTTGTTTTGCTGTGGTTTTAAAGCTGAGTGCAATCTCTCTACCACCGCTTCCAACGGGCGAAAAACAAAGAGTTAAAACTCAAATGCAACAGTAAACCACAGGGCAGAGACAAGGCTCTCTCAGCCCATTCCTTAACAAACTTGTTGCCAGTCCTGTCTGCACCATCCTAACTCCTATGTTTCTCTGGCCTCAAGCCAAGAGTATCATTTTACTGCGAGTAAAGAAAAAGACTTTCATTCTCCCAATCTTGTACTACTTTCACCCCGACCTTGTAATCTTGTTTTTCCACATTTCTAACTGCTCAAACAAAAGCCTTCCCCCCTGAAATATTCATAAATGACAGGGGAAGGAGATGTTCTCTGTCCAGATAGCACTCCTAGTCCTGGGCACTATTTTAAACACCGATAAGGACAAGCCTGGAAGCAGGGACTCCGCTCACACCCAGTGAATGCAGGTAATGTCTCCATTGTTCCACACTGCCATGGTCTGGTGACAGGAACCCCAACTAGAGCAAGCTTGCCCTGCATTTTCCTCAGCATTTAGATGCCAACTCTGATAAAGTCACGCCTTAAAATATCCACACAGCAGGCAGCATACAGATAGCAATGAAGCCTTCAGCCATTCCCAGACACAGCTAAGATGGTAAAAAGGAGAGGAAATCGGAACAAGACTTACAGACACAAGTAGACACACACAGCCAACCCATTTGTAACTACGGCTATCGAGATCCTTCCTCCCACTAGGGACCTACGTGGATCCAACAACAAAAATAGTGGAGAGAGTCCATCCCTCCCCCACCCCTGCTTCAAATTTTCTCAGAGGAGCCCATTGCTTTCTGTCACTAGTCTCTTAGAGGGGTGTCCAAATGCATTCCTCATTGCTCTTTTTCTTTCAATTCCAGTGACTCCCTGAAATGTCTAATTCCTCACTCTTTATTCTCCTGAACCTCCCACAAGATTTGACTTCTCTCCTACGGCACAGCTCTCTCCCCTGAGCTACCCATAGAAACCAATTCCCCCACTGCCTTCCCTCCCCACATTCCCCAAAGATCCAATCCTCTTCTCTCCTGCTATTTTCCTTTCCAGCTGTTCCCTAAAGAACCTGACATCACTATTAGTGAAAATACAGAAGAGGTCTGGGAAGGAGAGGAGAGAATACCACTGTGGCAACGCACACACACGCACACACACACTGAAGGAATGATACTTAATTCCTCAACTGTCTTTTATCTGTAAGTTTTGTTTATACACATTACATCATATTACCTCCAATAGACTCAAATTTTCCCAAATGCCTTGATGAAATAATTGTATCTACAAAAACAAGGCAACTTACAGAAAGCTTTACCAACTTATAAAACTGTAACCAAAGTCCAAAGAATAAAGTGCAAAGATCATTTTTTACCTCCAATCTAACATTGGAAATCAGAATTCTGGGGTGGGGAGTGGGAGGAGGAGGAAGCTTTAACCAAACCGTGGACAGATTGGCACCATGCTCAAAAACTCTGTTGCTCACAATTTAACTAAATTCTATTTCAGGAAACTATTTTGCTGAAAAGTTTGTATTAAGATTTAAGAGTCTTGAAACAACTTTTACACTGTTTAATTTTCGCCTTCTTCAGATAATAAAACATCTCTGGGGCAAAAGATAAATATGTATAATATTTTCAATAACACTTTCTTCATTCTATATATTTTTATAACCAGAAATACAATTATTAGAATTATTCTTTTTTTCTTTTTAAGATATAAAATCCCTAAATGTACTTTATTTAAATTGATAAACTTCACAATTAGCTATTTCTGTTGGGGTGGGGGGGCACGAAGGCAATTTATAATGACTGAAAATAATGAACCAAATAATTAGTATTTAAGTATTTTTGACACTGACCCTATTTCCTCTGTGGTTTCTAAACAAGTAAGATAAAAAAAGAGAGAATCAAACTCTTTTCCTGTTTAACTTAGGACACCCTTGTTTTTCTAAATGAAAAGAGGGTCTAACAACTTTTAAGAAAAAAAAATATCTGTTCTTTGTAGGTTTTCCATTTGATGCAAAGTATCTAACAGCCCTTTGACACTAAGAAAAATCTAAAAGTGAAGTACATCAAGTCTCACTTTCATATATCTTGTTTATATTTAGTACTATGATGAACATATTAAATAATTCATGTATTTAAGATGTAATTAATATGTAATACTTAGACAACAGTATTAAAAAGTGTCTCTCCAATTTAAATGCTTTAGAAGTAAAAGATTTTGAAAATTTTAATGTAATTCCCATTCCAAGTACCTATCATTGCACCTATCAGCTCATCATATGGTAAAGAACAGATATGTCCTACACGTTTCTTGACAATATATTAGAGAATTTTTTAAAAATAACTGCGACATCCTAAATTGGAAGTGAAAAGACTCAAAGTTCATCTATCAATTATCTGTGTGGCCTTGGACAGTTCCTTAACCTTTCTTTGTTTGTTTCACACCTCTAAGATGAAATGGGCTAAAATATCTCTTAAAAGCTCTGATTAAATGAAATGAAAGGAATCAGGGGCAAAATCCTAAATTTGACAAAAGGTAGCATAAAAACAGCAGAGACACTAAATTGAATTTTCAGGAGGATGAATTGACTATAAATCAAGGAAAAATGATTGAAATTACTAAGTAGAAACCAACAAGACATCAATTTCAGTATTTAGGTCACTGACTATTCTCCGAAGTATTTAAAATGGGTGTTATGCTTGATGTCAACTAGAAATTATCACCAGCTGCTAAGAAACGAAATAATGAAGACTATAAGATGTATAATTATTTCATAGGGGATTTTTTTTAAAGTAAACAGACGTATAGAAGCACTTTACACATTTCTTTTACATTTTTCTTCCATTTACGTAGCACAAAGTAACTTCCTTACAGTAGCCTAATGGGCTACTTTCACCAATACCCTGTGATCTGTATTTGATCTCAATAAGCACAATGCCATGCATGAAAGAAAGAGGGACCCTCTTCTAAAAATCCCTAGTGTGCTGACTTGGGGAGGGGGCTAACATACAATACAATATACAGATGATGTATTAGAGAACTGTACACCCAAAACCTATATAATTTTACTAGCCAATGTCACCCCAATGAAGTCAATAAAATAAAAATTAAAAATAACACCTTAGTGTGGCCCACAACCTCAGAGAGCTGTGCTCCAGGCTGAGCTAATGAACTGATGTGACCTGAGATCTGATCCCACTGCAGTAGCCATCGGGCTCCAGCGGTAGTGTTACTTTACCAAAATAAACCCCTCCTCAACGCGCAAGAGTGCCAAGAGCACGCCCAGGTGCCAACTTCTACTCTTCTGGAAGAAGATTCTACTAGCAACGTTAGTAGGGCTTTGAACTGTTTTTCTGTAGAAGGTACATATATTTAGATGCTACTCATCCTAAAATCCATTTTCAAAGTATAAACGCACTGCATTAGATGTTCATTGTAGAAAATTTGGAAATCTAGAAAATAACATAGAACCCACATTATAATTCCAACACTCAAAGATGACCACTGCATTTGATGTATATTCTTCCCATCTTTTCTCTATGAAATATTGATACAGTAGTGAGTTTTTATTTACCAATTTGAGATTCTACTAAATGAAACTGTGCAACCTTTTAAATTTATTTTCTAAAATTCCTATGCCAGCATAACGTTTGTGCACCTAATTTTTAATAACTGCATCTTATTTCTTCCAGTGGGCATGCCATTTAAAAAAAAAAAACACAACACAAAACAATCAGCCATACTCTAAAGCATTTTTAAAAACTTAAATGTGAAAGTTAATTTTCCATATCAAATATTCAAGCTGAGATTATTTTAAAGGTGATTTTTAAAAATATATTTTTATTGATTTCAGAGAGGAAGGAAGAGGGAGAGATAGAAAAATCAATGAAGAGAGAGAATCATTGATTGGCTGCCTCCTGAACACCCCCACGGGGATGGAGCCTGCAACCTGGACATTTGGTCTTGACCTCCTGGTTCATAGGTCAGTGCTCAACTGTTGAGCCATGCAGGTCTGGCAAAAAGTGATTTTTAACAGTTGATCTATCAGGCTCTTGGTAAACAAAAAATACAAGCAGACCCAAACTTACACCACTGAAAATTTTGTGATCAACTCCCCCTTTATTTTATTCAAATACTAGGGGCCTAGTGCACGA
>NW_006383015.1:3788142-3793457 GCF_000327345.1 Myotis davidii | reverse complement strand
GCTAGCACCTACTGATGGCACGGAGCGATTGGGGCCGGGGCCAGCAGTGGGCGCGAGTAGCGGCTGCTGCCCCAATCGCCCCTCAGAAGCAGGAAGAGGTGGAGAAGCCCTGAGGGGCGATTGGGGCCGGCAGCCACCACTCACACCCACTGACAGCACCAAGTGATGCAGGCTAAGCAGTGGCTCTGGCGCCAGCTGCAGGTGCGAGCGGGAGCAAAGAATTTTCAGTAACCACCAGAGGCTCACCCCGATGGCAGCGACTGGGGCCCCACCTTGGTCTGGCGCCTCCGCTCACCTGCTCCACCATCCCACCATGGCCAATGCCCGCCATGTTCTGCACACGCACCCTGGTGGTCAGCGCACGTCATAGCGACTGGTTGTTCGGTTGTTCCACCATTCGGTCCATTTGCATATTAGGCTTTTATTATATAGGATGTCAAATATTGTAAGTAGGTGCAAGCTGTGCCTTTTGGCTTGTCAACACTGACCTTAGAACTTTAAGGTTGCACATCATAATTAACATAATCACCGGCATAATACATGCTTGTATTCAGTATTCACTATGCTAAGTGTTTTATAAAGACTTTCACTCTAATCTTGACCACAACTCTATGAGGTAATTATTGGTATCTTTTTTACAAATTAAGAGATCAACTTTCTGAAATGTTAAATAATTCATAGAACTAATAAATAAATCCCACCAAAACATACGATGTCACTCTTGAATCCCACAATGAACAGATGTCCCATGTTCTCATTTGTGTTCATATACTATACATTTCTATTTATTAACTAATTTTAACACTAATGAAAACAAACACCTAACACTACCACTATTACCATCATGCTATAGCATGGCAATTTGACAATGTTATATACTACAAGGAGATTAGCATAAGCAAAGTAAAATATAATACAGAAATTTTTAATATTATAATTTTCAGAGGTGCATGTTATATAAAAATGTCCAGTAATTTTTAAAATGAATTCTAGTCCTAATTTTTGTCCAACTGTTTATTGAGTGGTGTGGTTCATTTGTTACTTTTAGTGTCTATCTTTTTTTTTTTCTTTCTGGGCTGTTGAATAGATGTATATTTACATGTTTTTAAAAAATTAAGGTATATAATGAAAATTCTTGCTTTAATAAAGTATATCATGAAAAGTCTTGCCTGTATCCCAACCCCCTATCTGCTCAGCTATGAACCCTCAACATACATACCCCCAAAATAAATAACCAGTTTATTGCTTTCTTGTATGTTTTCCAATATTTTTAACACAAGTACCAATAATTTATCCTTTTTTTGCACAAATGTATCTTATTCTATTCTGCCTTTGCCTTTTTAAACTTAGCAATATATTTTGGAAATCTTTTCATATTCATAAGGTTCCTCAATTTTTTATATGTCTATATACATTCCATTATTGATGTACCTAATTTATTTCATCAGATTTCTAAAATGTTTCCCATGTTCTGCTATTGAAGACAATTTCAGAGGGAAGGGCAGGGGGGAGAGATTAATTAAAGAACTTACATACATACATGTATAACCCATGGACAGAAAATAGTGCAGTGAAGACCTGGGGAGGGGGCAGGCGTAGGGTAGAGGGAGTCAATGGGAGTAAAAGGGGGCATCTGCAATACTTTAAACAGTAAAGATAAATTTAAAAAACAATAATGTGGTCATGAATAATTTTGTATGCTTAACATTTTACAAATATACTGTAAGATAAATTTGTAGCAATAGGACTACTAAATCAAAGCTCATATGCACTTGTTCCAATTTACATTTACTCCCCTCAACAATGTATGAAAATCCTAGTTTCCTTGTAGCCTTGCCAACAGAGTATGCCATTACACATTTTGATTTTTTCTAATGTACTGCATTAAAAAAAAATTAACTGATTTTAGAGAGAGGAAGGGAGGGGGGGGAGAGAGAGAGAAAACATCAACTGGCTGCCTCTCACATGCACCCCAACAAGGGACAGAACCACAACCTGGGTATGTGCCCTGTCCAGGAATCAATATCCACCACCTTTCGGTGCACTGAGTGACAATTCAAGCAACCAAGCCACACCAGCCAGGGCTAATGCACTACACTTTTTAAAAATACTGTCTGTGTACTCTTAGATTTCTTCTATTTGGAAAGAAGTTGAGGAACTCTTTATATGTGTAAAAGTCAGTGGTAATTTTCTGTGATCTATGAATATAACCAGATTTACGTGAGGTCTTCTTTATCAATTACTTGGAGTTCCTATGTATTAGGGAGATACAGCTTATTCATAATGAGTTGTAATTTATACCACCAACCTATTTATATTTTGCTTTTGCTCATATTTGTTGTCATGTAGAAGGTTTAAAGTTTTATAAATTCAAATACATTACTCATTTTAAATGGACTTTTGGAATGATGAGTCTGCCTGCCAAAGAATATGGTATCTCTTCCAATTTTAAGTATTCTTCTGTATATTCTTAAATCAAATATTATGCAATTAAATAAAACAAACATTAATTTTGAGCTTCCCTATTACTGAACTAATATGCTGTGTGTGATTATTTTTCAACTGATCCTATGAGGGTTGTGGATATAAAATCTTATAAAATAATAACTTATTTTACCACTTCCTTCCTAATTTTTATACCCTATTCCAGTGATGGCGAACCTATGACACGCGCGTCAGAGGTGACAGGCGAACTCATTTTTTTGGTTGATTTTTGTTAAATGGCATTTACATATATAAAATAGATATCAAAAATATCAATCTTTGTTTTACTATGGTTGCAAGTATCAAAGAATTTCTATATGTGACAGGGCACCAGAGTTAAGTTAGGGTTTTTCAAAATGCTGACATGCCGAGCTCAAATGATTCGCCATCACTGTCCTATTCTCTTCCTTGCATCTAATGACATTGGCAATTTCCTCCAGCACAACAGTAAATAACAGTGAAGGAAATAAGCCAAATTTGTTCTTATTTCTGGTGTTAGTGAGTATGTCTCTGTGTTTTCCCATCAATCATAATAGCTTTGGGATGATGTAAGTATATATTTATCCCATTGAAGAAGTCTCCTTTAAATACTATTTTATTGAGTGTGTACAATGGCTGTTAATTTTTATCATATGTCTTTTCAGTGTCCTTAGAAATAATGCTATGATTTTTATACTTAGGTTAATATGATAACTATTAGGAAGGTGCCTACTATTGAACCATCTTTGCACTGCTGAAATAAACACCACTTATTGATAATGTATCATTATTTTAAAGGAATCCAGATTGCTAAGTTATTTTTAGAAATTGCTGTTTATTTGGACTATTATTATTATTTGACAGTATTAAACTACAAGAGGCCAAGTCTTAAAGCAATAAAGCATTACCAACCAGAAAATTTGGGGGAGGAAGACTTGAATTTAGATTGGGACTGGGATATAAACTAATTGATTATCAGGCAGCTACAGTTCCATTGATAAGAACTATGGGGCTATTATTTTGGGTGCTATATCACAGGGAAATTATACATTCAGCAGAAACCTTTCAGCCTAACACTGTATGAGGGTTTCTTTAAATTCAATAATACATTCATTCAACATAATAAAGATTTATTGAACTCTTATTTTCAAGGCACTAAACGGCTGTTTAGTGTAGTTCAGTGACTTGCAAATGTTTTTGACCTAGATACACAATCAGAAATACATTTTTATTGCAACTCAATATGTATGTGACCTATGTGCTAATATGTACAGCTATGTGTATCTAAAAATAGATGCATGTTTATAAAATGGTTACATAAAACAATACTATACTACACATAATATATACACACAATGATCTATTTTTATTCCATATCATTTTTTATTAAAAGCTAGTTGAAACACACTATGTTCACTTCCAGCCCAGAATAAATGACAATATGTACTTTAGGAAATATTGTCATACTAGCTAAGAACAAAGATTCTGGAGTGACCCCACCTAGGTTTGAATATCAGCTCCGCCTTTTAGTAGCTTTTGTACATCCATGTCTCATCTATAAGACGAGGGCAACAGTGTCCACCTCATAGGATTTTATGAAGATTAAATAAGTCAATACTTACAAATGCATGTTTCAATAGATTTGACTGGTTAAATAAAATATTTCCCTTGACCCTACCATTGCCAAAAGAAAAACAGTATCCTCATAATACAGAAACTGAGGGAAAAATCACTAACAATATAAACTTTCTTTCATCTATTAGAAATAATTATGAACATTTCAATGTGATCTAAATGTCTGATCTGGACCATGTCTTCCCTTCCAAAACCTTAGAGATAATTAATAAATATTCATTAAGGCCATTTTATTCTCTCTTTATATACAGATGCACATAAGGGAAACCCCTAAAAGTCCTTTTAGCAACTTTATGAAACCAATAAGTATGCTAAAAAATAATTTATCAATATATTATAAAGAAGTCACCATGTGTATGACTCTCAAATATGTACTTCTAAAATATTTCACAATAACTTATAAATATCTCTGGCAGATGTCATATGCTCCAGATTTTCATATCTGTAAGCTGGATAAAAAACATTTTTATATCACATTTCTTAAAGATAATGATGAAAAATTTCTGGCTTATTGCCTATCCCCTACTCTTTACTGCTTCTGATTGAGTAGTGAAAGAGGAAACAGTGCAAGTAACATAACTACAGATATGACATAAGGACCAAGTCCTGGAATCCATGACCACAATGTCCTTTTATCCAGAACTTCTGGGGAAGTTGGTGGCACTAAGAGAGTTGGTGTGAACAAACATCCTCCTAAGGAATACAGAGAGCCTTTACCTTCAGATTTATGTGCAAATTCTTTTATAAGTTTTAGTTTTCAATTACAGTTTACATTCAGTATTGTTTTGTATTAGTTTCAGGTATACAGCATAGTGATTAGACAATGATACTTTACATGGTGGTGCCCCTGATATTTCCAGTACTCACCAGGCACCATATGTAATTATTACAATATTATTGATTCAATTAGAGGCCCGGTGCACAACATTTGTGCACTGGCAAGGGGTGCTCAGCCTGGCCTACACCCTTTCGCAGTCCAGGAGCCCTCAGGGATGTCCAATGGAAAAGTCATGTTTGAAAGTTCATTTACTATTGACGTAAGAAGATTTGCTTTTTCTCTTCTCTCTCCATTTTATCTAGTGACATTGGGTACATTTTTTTTTTCTAATTGTGGTAGTAGGATGGAGAGTGGTGTGTGTTTTGTTTAGTTTTAGTGTCCTCCCTAAATCTTACTAGGATTATATACTTAAATTTGGCATTTATTCAGCAAGGAGGAG
>NW_006383015.1:3765981-3788088 GCF_000327345.1 Myotis davidii | reverse complement strand
CCTAAGCTGGCAGGTGGACATCCCCCAAGGGGTCTTTAGCACTGCAACGGAGGCAGGAGCGGTTCCCACCACTGCCTCGCCAGCCCTCAGCCTGGCTTCTGGCTGAGCGGCGCTCCCTCTGTGGGAGTGCACTAACCACCAGGGGGCAGCTCCTGCATTGAGCATCTGCCCACTGGTGGTCAGTGCATGTCACAGCCACTGGTTGTTCCGATGTTTGGTCAATTTGCATATTAGCCTTTTATTATACAGAATTCCTTTTGCTGTACTTTGCATCCCAGGCCCATTTTGTGACTACCAATTTATAGTTCTTAATCCTCTGGCAACCATCTATCTATCTATCAGTCTATTTCTATTGTATTTTTGCTTATTTTATATTCAAATTCTTAGGGGATTCAAGATGAAGTGGAGATAGGTATGTGATAAAGATCTATTTGTATGAAGGGCATAGATATCCAGTGATCATTCCCACAATAATAATAAAAAAAATGAGTCTATCTGATCCACCAAGACTATTCTACACCCATCCTGGCTCTTGGTATAGCTGTAGAAGGGACAGCCCAGGAAATATATGAAAGTACAACTCTAAATCAGTCTTAAATGGTAGGCAGAAAGTACCCTAATATTTACAGTACTCAGGTGTATAAACATCTTAAGGCCAGCCTGGAGGAAAGAGTAATCTCTTTCACTCTTTAACTCCCAGTATTTCAGGGCCTGTCCAAGGTGAACTTGTGAGCTAATAGAGAATAGATATTTATTAGACATACTTTCACTGTTCCATCTACTTTTATAATTTATCCACTATACATACCAAACAATATTAATATTTAGGCTCCTGCTGGTAAACATGCTACATTAATTTCAAGTACAATCTCAAGAAACCCCCTAACTATGCAAGTGTCTATTTAAAAAAAAAAAAGTCATGTTTGAAAGTTCATTTACTATTGACGTAAGAAGATTTGCTTTTTCTCTTCTCTCTCCATTTTATCTAGTGACATTGGGTACATTTTTTTTTCTAATTGTGGTAGTAGGATGGAGAGTGGTGTGTGTTTTGTTTAGTTTTAGTGTCCTCCCTAAATCTTACTAGGATTATATACTTAAATTTGGCATTTATTCAGCAAGGAGGAGCAGGATGCATGAGTTTGATAGAAATAAAGCTAAATGGATAATTTTATGCTTATCACATGGATGGCAAGTGCTAGCAGGCTAACAGAACACCTATCTCCCTCTGAAACTACACCGCCACCCTCCTCCCAATATACCTACAGCAATCAGTCCTGCCTAACGCAGCCTGTTCTCTGCCCTTGAATGACTTCCTGAATTCCTTCTACATCGATAACCAACTCCAAAGTTTAGTTTCAAATGACAGCTGATTGGAAATGTTAAATATATTTTCAGTGCTTGTCTTTGCTAATGATGACAGTAAGGTTTCTTGAAAAACGACTGTATCTTTAGTTTCTTCAGAGAAATCTAATCTTCCTCTAAAATAAAAAGGTGTGTGTGTGTCCATGTGTATTTTAAGGACAAAGGTGTTTTTTTAGTCTGATAAGTACACTGATAGTTTTACTTTGGTAGATCCTAAATATAATTGCTATAGGAAAATGTAAAGGAGTATTTTGATAAAATAAAATATTAAGTGAGAAAAACTAGGTGTTTTTTTTTCTTTTGTTTTTGTTTCTTTCATGTTTACCCACTGATTCACTGTTGGGTGGAATTGAGAAATGTAATTATTGATGATCAGTTACTTAACTATGTGATGTACATCACTATACAAAATGAACACACTCCTAATATAAAGTATATGAAAGAATATGTAAAAAAACGGGTAAGAAATTCCTCATAAGGTCCCCCCGAAGTGTGAAGATCTGATCCCCCCAAAGGAATCCAGTGTAATGACTCTGAAACAGAAACATAAACCTATTCAGAGAATGCTTTCTAGAATTAAAGCAAATGCACATTAATTCTTGAAAACTGTAAAAGAGCAGTTTCAATCACGTTCTGAAAAGGCAAAATCACAGCCAAATTAGATAATGCTGCTCTCAGTAGCTGTGAAAAAGCTGTATAATAAATATATACAATCACTTGCTATTCAATAAACGTATTGAACTTTTAGTTTTCGCAAGACACTAGCCTAGGAAAATGAGATTATACATGTTTATGCCTTACATATGAACTGCCCCTAATTTGAAGTAGGAGGAAGGGAATGGTCACTGGAGAGGAAAATAAGACTTCCAGAAACCTCCTGTATAAACATGCTATCCTATTAGTTAAATAAAATTCTATAGGCTAGAAACAATAGAAGAATTAAATCTCTGATGGAATACTTCCTTTAACTTCTCAGCCACCCTGGGAAAACGTCTGTGTTCACAGTGAGGTCTCTCAATATGATAGCAGACTAATCGGTACAGGTTCTTGAGATAATAGAAGCTCACCTGGCGAAGCAGGCAGCCTGCCCATCAACTTCAGATCCACATATCTCCCGAATTACAATCAGAGACTGTGTTCACACCCTGAAACCAATCCATCACTCTCATCTCCTGCCTTAAAAATAAATTAAAGGGATAGGTGAGGGCACTGCATGACTCAAACCACATGGATCTCAACAAGTATGTCCTATTTACTATTAGGGAATAGTCATAATTGGCATTAGACCAAGTTTTTTTCCATCAAAACTAAAAGATAAATCTCTATACTACATGCCAACGGTCAGTAACCCAAAACGTCTCATCATTTACACAGTATAATAAATACTTAGATTTTTTTTTTTACTTTAAAACATTTTAGAACAGAAAAAGCATAGTTTGGATATATGAGAGAGAAGAAATAGCTGTGTAACATCAGAGCTTTCTTATTTTTCAGAGCAGGTACACAGAAGCAGGGTAAAACTCTTAGATACACCAAAGCACTGCCTGAAACTCTTTTAATATTAAAGAAAGAATAACAGAAGATATTTTGTTGACTTCCTGCTTAAAAACACTAGTTGTAGGAAAAACAAATCGTATTATCAACATCTTATGTGACAAACTCTCCTTTGGTGACAGAAGCACAAAGAGATGAGCCAGTAGGTTCATTGCCACAGATTATAATACTCTGTAGCTATTATTTATACACACACACACACACACACACACACACACACACACACACTTAGTGACATAAAAGTGTTTAGAAGTATATTGTGAAAAATAACCTTATAATGAACAATTTTTTTTCAGGTTGGCAATTTACCAATTTATGTACAATTAGATCAAATACCCTCGAATATGTTAGTGACCCCCCACAAGGCAACGCCCATTCACTTCTTCCTCATGACACAAACCCCTAAAGACCCTCCTGAAGTAACATGTTTTCCTATTTCTTTCTCTTTTTTAAAAAATTATCTTTATTGTTGAAAGCAGTACAGATGTCTCCTTTTCCCCCATTGACACCCCTGCCTCCGCCCAGGCCTTCACCACACTATTATCTCTGTCCATGGGTAATGCATATATGCATATGAATTCTTTGGTTAATCTCTCCCATCTCCCACCCCCACCCCGCCTTCAGTCTCTTCCATGCTTCTATGTCTCTGGATGTATCTTGTTCATTCATTAGCTTATTAGATTCCATGTATGAGTGAGAGCATGTGAGACAGCATGGAGGGACCTGGAGATTATTATGCTAAACAATTTTTATTATAAGGTCCAAGCCATTCCTGTATTTACATGGGAATAGAAAATGACCTGGATAGAAATCCTTTGAACTGCTAAATAAATTATATACAAAGTATTTAGAAAAATGCGTGATACACAGTAAATGCTATATAAGAATATCTGGTATTATTTTTTGCATAGTAATTGGCTCTGACTGTGAGATTATGAATGCTTCTCCTTTTTTTTTACTTATGCATATTTCCTTTTCCCCCTTAATTAACCTGTATTCATTCAATTAAAAGCATTTGCAATAAAATATGTATAATTAAAGTATACTTTATTAAAATTATTATCTTCACATCCAATAATCACAATCTAGGAAGATTTACACATATTATAATTCCTTCAAATAACTGGGATACCCAATCATTTTTGCACAGTGACATTTAAGGTACAATTCATTATGAAAAAAAGCTCAGAATAAAAGGTACAGAGGAAAGGAGAGAAACATTAAAAGTGTAGACATCTGAGTTTTCTGTGCTCTACTATGAAAAAATGTAATTTCACAAAAGCTCCGACCCCAACAAAGAAACCAAAGTGTAAAACAAGCCATCCATCGTTATTCAGTACTGTCTGCCTAACTCAGAAGCAGTAGGAGCCACTGCCAATCATCCAACAGTTACTGGTATTTAATAACCACATTTCACATGTACGGGATCACTTACAAGGTGCCCCAAATTATGCTAAGAGTTTCATACTTCATCTCATTGAATCCTCCCAACAGCCTTATGAGAGGTGCTCTTCCCAATCTTTAAGGCAGAGGGAGATGAAGCACAGAGAGGTTAAGTAACTTATCAAGGTCACACAGCTGGTTAAGTGAAGCCTAAGCAGATCCTAGGTCCCAGCTTCCAGCACTAATTATTGAGCATCTACTATGTGCAAAATGATAGGCACATCAAGGAATTCATAACTGCCCGCAAGTCCAGACTCCTGATCTGTTAAAGCCAGGGCCTCTTAACAATCACTCTCAGTCAACCCTCTTCCAACTTTCAACCTGAGCCCCTACAAAACACAGTCACTGTAACTGCAATGAGCATGACTACCAACAAAACTCTAATTGCCAAAGCTCTGTTCCCACTCCCGGCTCTACAAGAAAAAATGTATTCCTCGACTTCTGATTTGTAATTTAAAATGTATTTCCTCATAAAAGGTAGTGTGCATAATGCTCTTAATACTACCCATCACATAGCCCTAGCTTGTTTGGCTCAGTGGATAGAGCATCGGCCTGCAGACTGAAGGGTCCCGGGTTTGATTCCAGTCAAGGGCACATACCCTGGTTGTAGGCTCAATCCCCAGTAGGGCATGTGCAGGAGGCAGCTGATCAATAATTCTTTCACCATTGATGTTTCTATCTCTCTCTCTCTCTCTCTCCCTTATTCTCTGAAATCAATCAAAATATATATTTAAAAAACAAACAACAAACAAAAAAATCAGATAGATGTTACATTAACTGAGGCTTTTCATTCATTATTCAGGAAATTTAAGCACAATTTTACCATAGTTTCAAATAAAAAGTGCATTCCTTTACTGCATCATTTTATGTTTAATATTATCAGACAGAAAAATTGAGCTTTTCTCCCCAGTGTCCAGTTCTACAAGTATAGATTCATGTGACCATCACCATATTCAGGACATGAAACAAAAATACAATCTTAACAAAAAAGAAAAGAGGCTTATCAATGAACTTAAAGGCAACCCCTGTAACATTACATGTAGTTCTTGCCTTGTGTCTCCAACTGATCAGGTTTTCCCCCCTCCCTAGGACAAATGCAGTGAATACCGAAATAGAAAGGCTTGCTATATTTTTACAAAACATAGTTTTACAGCTGTAGCATTGTATTCTTTGCAGATATTTAGCAGCTGAGGTTTTTATAGGGGATTTATCAAAACAGTTGCAATTCTTTCCATGGCAGAGTTTCGACAAGAGTGGAAATTATGAAAGAGCACACCTTGCCCACACTGTGCATGCCTGGACACTGCTGATCCACAGACAAGGGCTGGGTGGAGGTCTCGGGGCTGAGATGATCAAGTGTGTATTTATACAGTATTCAAAGACACTGGGAAATGTGTTCTTTCATTTATACAACTAAAACCAGAAGTTCCTCAATATTAAAACTAAAGTAAATAATACCAACTCCAACAAACTAAAAAAGGTAGTTTTGAATCTTATAATTAGCTCAAGCTTTGTATGGGTTATAAATGCCACTTAAGACTTTCTCCCTCTCCACAAAAAAATTATTTGGCATGGGGCCAAAAAATGGCAAAAGAGTCACTTCCAGATCCTAATATTCTAACCACAAAATTAGTGCTAATATTCTGTACTCATGAAAAAATAAGTATCAGCTCAGGTCTGGTACCACTTGTGGGCTGAGAGCAGTTACTTCAATGTTATTAATTTGATAGAAAGTAAATAAATAATACACATGGCCCTAACCTTCTCCATAACCTCCGGTGTGATCTGGTGCTTGAAATTCCCATTATTAGGAACGTATTGCAATGACTTGAGACTTTTTCTATTTCTAGAAAAACCTCAACTAAAGCATATATGCTGCTCTAAAACAACAATAAACTATTAAACTAGGTCACTCTAAAAAATATCAGCTTTACATTTACTTGAATTGTTTTTTGATAAAACAGAATGCAAGAGTCCGTAGTGGCATAGACAGGTATTGATATGGATGAAGAGGGATTGTGAAGACATACAGAATCACGCAACCGTGAAGGGAAGCCAGGACTGAGAGGAACAGCGAAGCAGCAAGAATGTACCGCAAGGGAAGTGGGTTTCTAAAGGGGAGTGTGAAGAAAGAAGAAAGAATAGCAAAAGGGGCCCAAGACAATTCATGCACTTCACGAAAGCTAGCCTTATCTACATAACCTTTGCTGGGGCATTGATGGCATGCCCCTTCCTGCGTTCTAAGTACTCTTCACACCACAACCTCATTTTTTTTTTTTTTAATGAAATAGGTCAACTTGACAAAGGGCAAATGACGGAGCTGAAACAAATTTCCCTAGGTTTAGCCAGAGGAAGTTTCATTAGAAGACCAAAACCATGAGCCAGCACAAACAAGACTGATGAAAGTGTGGGAGAGAAGAAATATGAGAAGGACAAAGAAAGGGTGCACCACTGTTATTATCCTGTTGCAGATGACACATATAAGGAAGTCTATAGGAATTTGCTTATTAATAGCCCAGCCTACTATAAGGCCCAGCTACAGACATTTTTTCTTGGCTGGCTCCAAGTTACAAAAATAACCATGAAGCAAGACCTGAACAGGCTTGAGTGCTGGGTATATGACTATCTCTAAGCTCTGGATTCATAGGTCGCCATCCTGTACGGATCTCTACTGCATCCTGTTCACCAATGGACAGGTGAAATCAGGTCAAAGTTGGCCTTTCCTGCTTGATCTCTCCCCCTGCCCAGAGAAAGGAGACACCTCCACCTGTCTTTCTTCAAAGGCAGCCCCCACTCCCATCTACTTCATCCAAGGCCATTTACTCTCCCTATTTATCCTATCTAATAAAGAGGGAATATGCTAATTGACCCTCACACCGTCGCAAAGATGGCGGTGCCCACAGCCAATAAGGAGGGAATATGCTAATTGCTGTCCCACCCTCAAAGATGGCGGCACCAACAGCCAATAAGAAGGGCATATGCTAATTGACTATCCCACCCTCAAAGATGGCAGTGCCCAGTCCCCTCAGCCCTGCTGGAGAGGCAGGCCCAGCCTTGCCATGCCCCTGCCTCTAGAGTCCCCCGTCACCTCAGCCCCTCAGCCGCCCAGGGCCGTCCGAGGCTCAGGTAACCAGGGCCGGCTGAGGCTTGCGCTGCCGGCAGTGGCAGCAGCAGAGGTGTGATGGGACATTGCCATCCCCTGATGGCCGGGTCGCCTCCCGCCCCTGAGGGCTCCCGGACTGTGAGGGGGCAGATAGGGCTGAGGGACCCCCGCTGGGCCTCTAGAATGGTCATAAAACACTGGGCCTCTAGAATGGTCATAAAACACTGGGGAGAGCTGTGCCTACTCTGTTGCAGGCACAGCAAGATTACAGGCATAGAGCTGAACAAGACACAGTCTCTGCCCTGGAGGATGTTAAACATGGGAGACAGTTATAAAACAATAACGACAGAATGTGGCAAATACTATAATAGAAATACGTACTTAATCAGTGCTACTAGAATGAAGGGGATTAACTAAAGTTTTAAAGAAACAGTAACATTTGGTCTTTAAGATGGATTGGGAGCTTGGCTGATGGAGAAAATGGGACAGAAATTCAAGGAAAAGGATTATGCAAAGGCAAAGATCATATGTTCAAGACATGACAAGTGGCTTTGGTTGAAACATGGTATATGTGAAAGGGAATTTAAGGAGTTGAAAATAAAAAGATTGTATTGTTTAATAAAGAGTGTAGCATAAAATCCTAAAGAGCTTATTAGTTCTTTATAGGTAATATAACTTTTTGTAGCTCTGCATAGGTAAGGGGAGTCATGAAGGTTTTTAGGAATGGGAATGACAAATTTATATTATAGAAATAAGTGACAAGACATGGAAAAGAAATTATTAATTATATGAATATAAAAAGACGGTAGATGACCTCCATATCTTCCTAAGAAACTGGTGTACCTTCTGACTTAATCATATGGATATAATTGGAACACTCTGTTATGTTTGCCTGGATGTATCAAACTTCCATCTAAAATATCCAACTGATATTCGATTTTTTAATTTACTTGATTTCTCTATGCTAACCTTCATCTCCATAAAGAAAGCATACATTCCAAAGTATTCAATAAACGCTCACGAACTGATTTAGATAATTATCCTATAGGGTCTATTCTATAAATAAATTTTCTGCTTTCTTATTCTATTACTACCTACTCTATTATTTCTATCGACTCTATGGGGTCCTCTGATTCTATTTCTCCTCTATTTCCACAGACTATTAGAGAAATATAAGGTCAGCCAGGTAAATGTTTGCACAAGCACATTTAAAACGCACATCTCTTCTTTCCTTCTGGCTCCAGCTCCTGGGGATATGGCTTCCTATCTTATAGGCAAATCAGGACTTGGGTGCCATGCTGATACCACTAGCTATATTTCTTACATTCGGTAGTAATTCAATGTGGAAGCTGGAGTCTCTGGAAAATTGTTTAGCAGATCATATAGGTCAGTCCTGGAGTTCCACCAATATCTCTCTAACTTTCAGGGCTGCTTTAAGTGAAAGGAACCTAAGGAAAGTTTTGTGATTACTCTTGGAATAACTGCTCTTGGCAGAATGGTCACTAAATGTTTTGATAGTTTCTCTGAGGCACAATCAAGAAAAATGTAACTATAGCAAAAGCTTTTCATAACCAGAGTATGGCTTAAATATGATCATGAGTACATTTTTGCTCAAGCTTAGCCCAGTAACATGTTAACATTCTGAAGAGTTCCTTCTCAGTTTGGTTAGAACTGAGCACTAATCAGCTGTTGAAATCTAAACTGATTATTTCTGAAGTGTCAACAGATGCACCAGTTCCCTGGCTGAAACAGGAACATGCCCCTATTTTTTGTAAACAGCTGAAGGAACACGACTGGGAGAGAGGTGGAGAGAGAAAATATCCAGTCCCATAAAATTCAGTGTGAAAATGTTGCACATGGTTTTTATAAAACGTTCCGAACAAAATAACCGGGAAGGCCAAGGAAAAAGGAAAATGACCAAATGGGGGTAGAGGAAAAGTAATGAGAAGAGGAGTAAAGAACTCTTACCTACTGCATTAAAAAAATGTAATGTATCTTTACATATTAATTTTGGGGTGTTTTTTTTTTGTTTTAAGAGCAAACTCTGCCTTCCCTCCATCCCCTGCAGACTCTCAAGACACAGTTCAGTCATATGTTTACACCATCACTGAAAAGAAAGGGACATTTCACAGTTTGTTGGTTCATGGTGCAATTCCGTAGTTCCTTAGGTCCTTGAAGCAACCACTATTATCTACCCCAATGCAGTCCTTCCCAATCCCCTGCATATACACCACAAGCACATGTCAGAGATGTTGCAGGTTCAGTTCCAGACCACAGCGATAAAGGGAGTCCCATAATAACGACAGTCATCATCTTTTTGCTGGCTGAGTGCCTTCCCTCAGTGTGCAAAAAATGCCACATCTGTGAAGCGCACTAAAGCGAAGCCCAATAAAATGAAGTATGCCTGTATTTCAGTGTTTCCTAAATTTTCCTGATCAGCAAAATCACAGGTTCCTTCCTTGAAGATTTGGGTTCTGTACCCCTGGGGTGAGGTGTGTTACAAGCATCCCAGAATGATTCTTATAATCAAGCAAGTTTGGGAAACAAGGCTCCATGACATAACCATTTTTACAATAATTTGGTTGTAAAGACTATCGTTTTCTGAGAATTCCATAAATCCCTTGCAATAATGGTACTCTGTGGACTTGTTGAAGTACCCTGATCCAATCTGCAGTGACATAAATGATTGTGCTAACACCTCTCCTATAAAGGTATCCACTCATTTACTAGCTAGTGAATCCCCTAGTTAGATGATTCTCCAACACACAGCAAAAAGTGTCTGATAAAACCCAGCCTGGCTAAATCAAGAGATTCCCGCCCTGCCACAGGTGATCTGGAACACTGGTGAGTGTCAGCTCCTCCGCAAATGTTCACACAAGACAAAGCCAGCTAATTTCCCTGTTAAATGTGAGTCACCATCCTAATGATTTAGATTGCTTAGGTGCACATATTGAAATATATGCTTCCCGGCACCATTCCATATCCAATTACAATGGAAAATCCAATAAAGGCACAGTTAAACTGCCACTTGGGCAAGGGAGAAATACAAAGTTATAAGCCAGAGCAAACGTTCCCAGGGGAACTAATGTGGATGCCCAGAACCCTTCTCAGAGAGCTCCATATAATCACTTTCATCTAGGAATTTTTTATAAGAAATTTCAGCTGGAAAATTTTGGTAAGTTTCCACATCCTGAACTAAATTGACCCCTGAAAGATTAGTCCATTTCCTTCATGTAAATTTCAACACCTCTCTATGTCCCTCTTCACTTTTAAATCCACTTTTGTCTCAAAGCATCAAAGAAGAAAAACAAAATTTCACATTGCATTTGAAGTGGAAACTTTTAAATTTTTATTTATTGATTTGTGAGAGAGAGAGAGAGATAGATCAATTTATTGTTCCACTTATTTATGCAGTCATTGGTTGATTCCTGTATGTACCCTGACTGGAGATAGAATCCCAACTTTGGTATATCGGAACGATGCCCTAACCAACTGAGCTGCCCAGCTAGGGCCTGAAATGGAAACTTAATGGATTTCAAAAAATGCATAGTTGCCAGGCAAATCAGCATTTTAACTATAATTCAATCTGAACTGTTAAATAAAAGAAAGTTATCTGAGGATAAAATAACAAAGTAACATTAGTAAGCTGTAAATTACTGAAAATAGAGTCAGAGTTTTTGTTGTGATTTTTGTTTGTTTGTTATTGAACCACATTTAGATGGTTTACTTGTTCTGTCTGGGTAAAGATGTAAAGAGACAGGATATGTATGTTAAGCACAACACCTGTTGCATTATCCTGGAAAAGAAATTATGATAATCTTTTGAAGACAAGGGCCAATACAAAACCGTAAAAAACTGACATGAAATCCTAATCCACAAGCATGAATATAGAACAAAGCATCTGAAACTCCTCTTAGGTATTTAGTTTGCGTCTTCGTAAAAGCAGAAACATTCCAGAGAGGCAGGTCAGGGCTCAATATAAAGAAGAACCTTCTAAGAATTAGAGCAGATCAACAATGCACCAGTGAGCTTCCTTCCTCCGGCCCTGAACCTGCGGAGCACCGTCCCGGAGACCACCTGCCATGTGTGCTGCCAGGGATGGGCCAGCTTTGTTTAGGAAGTTGTTCTAATTGACCTCTGGGGTCACTTCCAAGTCGTGCTTTGATTCATCAGGGTTATTCTCGGCGGTGAGAAGCATGATATGAGTACGCACACACACAGCACCAGAAGGGAACTGGGAAGTCTAATATTTTCAAATGTGATTTTATAGGCAAAAAGCAAAGGATGAATCAGCTACAGCCTCACACTGACATTTCAGAGATGAATATGTGTAGTTACCCTGAAGATGACAAAACAAAATTTGCAGACAAAGTTGATCACTTTGCTTGCTAATTTTCAAAAAGGGAGATTATTTTATGCTGACTATTTCCTTGTCTTTCTACTGGATAAAAATAAAACTATGTTAAATATGATGTGAGCAAAGGACACAAGTACATTTAATGATTGATAACATGCTTGCCACCTCTGTGTTTTTACCTTTTTCCTAAGACTTACCTGCAGTGCAGTGGATTGCCAGAGAGTGGAGTTTTCCATGTTTTGCCAAATTGTGAAATACTACATTTTTGTGACATTCTTTGGGTCATGACTAAGGATATAATTTGGCCTATATTTGTCTTTAATTGAATATTTTTTGAGAATTTCATGAAATACTTTAGGAAATGTGAGACACCCTGGGGTATTAGAGAATCTGGGCTGGAAAGCACTGGCTCAGAGAATGGTTACTAAATTCTGACAGCCCTTGGGTCAACAGGCTTAGCCATTTAACCTCCATAAACCTCATTTTCCTTATCTGTAAAACAAAACTCTCAGTGCTGACCTACTTCACTACAATTGTCTTCTACCTCAGAATTCTCTTTGAGTCAAAGCACGAGCCCAGGTCCTTAGTGACCTCAAGCATACTCTTTAACAGGCCCCGACAACCTAGTTCTTGGAGAGACTGGGAGCTGTGAAACTGCAGAACGGACCCAGATGCATAATTTCTCAGGAAAAACATGTTTGTCATGCAAAGAACCTCCTCTGCTCTCCAGCCTATTTCAGTTTCCCGTGTGAGTAAAACACAGGGCAAGTCCCAACCTAGTACTTTCCTGAAAAAGTATACAAGAAAACAAACAAAAAGAGGACTGACTAGATGTCAGCTTCTCTCAGGAGTAGGCTCAGCCTGGGAGTTTCCAGGCAGTTCAACTCGCTTATCAATTGACGGCTTATCAATCTACAGCTTATCAATCTACCAGTCTGGAAATAGGAAAGAGACATCAGTCCGACACAGGCAGCTCCCTTACACCTTCTATAAGGAATCCCCTTGAATCTCACCTAGCCCTTAAATGTAATCAATCAAATATTTTTTTTAACGTAGAGCCTTATTTTTCTTTCCGTATTCTTTGCTTGCTACTCTATTCTTTAAACACATTCTTTTCTCTTTAAAAGAGTTGCTGCTACATGGATAGTCAGTTTTCATAATATAAAAATTAAGATTTCATTAACCTCTGAACTTTATTGAAGTTCTATGCTAAACACCTCGGAAGGGATTGTGATGGGAAGTATCAAAATGAACCAGAAAATAAAAGCAGGTACATCTTCTGCTGCAGAGTAGTTAACACTTGGAAGTTTTTACTTTACATTGAACAATCAGTACCCTCCCATTTAATTTTCCCCAATAGATAGACCCCCAACTAAAACTTTTTCTTCCTTTTCCTAGTTCTTAGTAAGGTTTTTAAGTATAATTTCTCCTGTATGCCGACGTAGAAATGTTCTTCCGGGACAGAAAGTAAACACGGACATTTCTGCCAATTATACATACGAACTAATGTTTAAGTAACCATATTTAAGAAATGTCAAATATACCTACATACTTTTCCCCGCTCTCAGATTAACCAAAATTGATAAAATGAAGTGTGGGCAAAGGTAACAGAACAGGGACCCACAAACTACTTGAAGTGGGAACTGGTAAGCTTTTCAAAGGGCAATGTGACCAGACTTCATCCACCAGAATGGTCACCACACACATTTCCTGGCAGGGTGAATATGAGCCACGTTATCCTAAGGATATGTGCTAAGGTTAATGGACAGACAAGGACATTCCAGCTAAACACCCAATAATAGCAAAAACCTAGAAACTGAATGCTTCTCAGTGAAAGACTAGCCAAATAAACACAACGTATCCTCAATATATGATGGAATTATATGTGCTGATATTTTTTAAAAAATTGAAAATTCAAGCCATAAGTCCGTGTGCACAGTGTAATCCTATCTGTATCAAAATAAAATGAAAAACGTGTATGGTGGATATGGTAGTCTATGTACTAGCTGAACTGGCACTATACCGAACCTGCTGGTAAAAACAGAATTAAGTATTGAAGGACAATTAAGAAACTGGTCACAGGAGAAACTGAGGACAGGGATTCCCTGGCCAGTAGACCTTTTACTTTTCATTTTACATCTAAATCTACTGTTTTAACTTCATACTCTGTTCCTACACCATTTTTATTTCTAATCTTCCCGTAGGCTACTCTCCAACCCCAGGCCATGGCAGACTTTTGTAACACTGGCCACATCCCCTGTTGGGTGAGGCTCACCGCCCACATCCCATCATCCCCAGCGCTATCACCCCGTAACACCGAAGTTCCAGATGGGAACTTGCGTAACGGATGGTTTCAGAGCCCACATTTCTCCCCACCACTTTTCTTCTTTCTTCACATCCTGATGTTACTTGTGCTGATTTCTGTCTCTAAAACATAAACTCATCCGAGAGCGGGATCAAGGTTCTCATAACCTTTCTTCCCCCAATGGCATCTAGCTCAGGGCTTAGTAGGTATACCAGAAATAAAGACATGCTAGATTTGTGTGTGTTTGTTTTTATGAGATTATAGCTTTAAGATGAAGATTTTATTTTGAAAGGAAGAACCTACCACTCTCCCAATCATGTAGATTTAGTAAAAAAAAAAAAAAAAATCGTGTCCATTGAACAGGGACTTAAAAAAAAGACTGAGGTACTTTAAACTTTTAAGTGATTTGCCATTAAACAACTAATTAAAAGACAGAGAAAAGTAGACAAAAACATTAAAAGAGGTCTTGAATTTATATGCATATATGCATAGCCCATGGACAGACAATAGTGCAGAGGCTTCAGGAAGAGGCAGGAGCAGGGGGGAAGGAGTTCATGGGGAAGGGGGTGGAGAAGGGGGACATGTGTAATATTTTCAACCATAAAGATAAATTTTTTAATTAAAAAAGAGATTTAAATAAAATTTGTTAATGTTAAGAAAATACACAGCTTTTTATTAGGTATGCCATATGGGGCAAGAGAAAACAGACACACACACAAAGAATCTGATTGAAGAAAAAAAATGTTATAAATCCCTTCATTTCCAATATTGTCAACTACAATTTTTTTAAAAAGGCCTTGGTTTGAGCTCTGGGTACACATTTATAACAGTGAATAGGAACTACACATCAGAATGGAATGATTATTGATTTCTTAATGGATTACTGCTGCACAAATTTACACTCACCAAGAAACCATCAATCTTTGGGTAATAATTATAAACCTATCACAGTACATACAGCATTCTGACTGAATTGAAACTTACTGCTATCTGCCGGGAAATGACCAATTTTCTATTTCTCCAGCTCCAACCACAATACAGAATGGTGAGCAGCTACTTACATCAAATGCTATTATAGGACATGGTTTGAAACGGCCACAGCATGCACCATCTGTAAATTGCTATTAGAGAGGTAAACAATCAGATCCTAGTGGACATGTGTCTTATTATTCATTAGCTCTGAAAACTGTAAATAAAATGGGCATAAGGCAGTTGCCCTTGTCAAAGCCCTATCGTTACTGGCAGGTTGTGGAGCAGAGTCAAGGGCAAACAGTACACGAGCTGAAGTCATGCTGTTCTGACTTTACATTCTAATTTCAAACCGCTCCCAAAATGTGCATCAGAAGTGCCAAACCACTAAGCTACAGAGGCTAAGCCTCTTTCTAAACCCCATGTATGTTCTCAGTGAATTGCATTTTTACCAAGTGGAACACCATTACAATTAAGATATCATTTTCCAAAAAGAAAATCCCATTCCATCAGTTCTACCTAGTAGTCTTTCATCCCTGGGCAGTAGTGTGATCCAGTATTAATCAATTTAGTTTTTAATCCTCACGTTTTCCAGCTGGAAGCTTTAGATTGCACCATTTCCTTCCAGACAGTTAACCCCATTCTGAACACCTAATTGATCTTTATTATGCCTATGGAGTCATGGAATGAAGACAATTAGTCCATCCAAATAAAGGTAATCTGGAATGGATAGTATATTTGTTTTCCTTTTTTCTTTGGTTATATCTAACCCCCAAAAAAATCTATCATCGATTTTTTTTTTTGCTTAGATATATCAATTTGCTTTTCTAAAAAGTTATAACTTGCAATTTTTCCACACAATTAACTAACTTAAAAAATACGTATTTCCAAAACATCCCAGGAAATAAAGAAATGAGATATGATTGGCTTTATAAAGTGTTCTCTTTCTTAAGTACTAAGAGAGTATTAAATTACAAGGATAATCAGTCGTAATAATTAAAATACTATTAAGTGTAATATAAAATTAAATGGAAAAGCTAAATAAAGCTGCCATTATAAAATAAAATAGATTTGTGAAGCACCATAATGGATTTGTGAAACAGTGAAATTTGCAGATGGTAAATTTGGTGGTTTTCATTTGTTTAATGGAAAAGACTATTCTCTATGTATAACAATCACATCAGAAAAATTAACATTCTCTAGAAGTCAAGAGATAACTTTAGACTGAGTTGACTTTACTTATATTTCAAATAGAAACCATATATAATAAGTATAAAAACCATATGTAAATATTTATAATCTACAAACTATAACAATTGTGCAAGAAAACGAGCTAAGTGTTTTATGCTAGTTATTGCATTTATTTTTTAAAACCTTCTGATAGGCATTATTATTTATAGATGAAGGAACTGAATGTAAAAAGCCCAAGGAACATTCCCAAGGTCACATAGTTGAAAAACAATTCCCTAAAATTCAACCTTAACATAAAAGAGCAGAACCAGTACTTGACCCCAGGTCTAGGTACATTGAAAGTCAGTACTCTTAACCACTTCCACTGGATTCCACGCCAAAACCTGAGAACAGCTTCACTCACAGGTATGTTCCAGAGCAGACAGATGCCCATATTTTCAATAAGTGAAGTAAATAACAATTGTACAGAAAAGAGGAATGAGCATATTATGTAAGTAAAGTAACATCAGGTCAAGAGCCAGAAGACAAGATTTTAAGTCATTGTTCTGCTACACTCTCCCCATGTGTCCTTGAGCCTCCATATGCAGATTTCTAAAATAGAGGCTTTGGAATGGATATTACAGCATAAACTACTATGTTGAATATACAGGTACACAACACACACACACACACAATTCTCTTGTTAGAAGGGAAAGGATGGGAATTTAATGGATCTTTGGATCCACATTTATTATCTACCATGTTTCTGGGTATTGGGGCTGCATCAGTGACCAAGACAGATGTTCTTCAAGTGTATGTTGGAAGAAGAGACAAATAAATAAATGATTAATTTCAGATACTATTAAGTATAACAAAGAAAAGAAAATAGGGTAATTTAATAGAATGCTTAAGAGAGGCATATTTACATAGGGTGCTTGGGAGAAGCTTATCTAAGGGTCTACAATTGAGTTAACGAAAGAAGGAGGCTTTCATGAGATTTTATGAAGGAAGAGTGTTGCAACCAAAAGGAACGGAAAGTACAAACACCCTCAAATGGAAATGAACTTGCCATGTCCAAGGAGAAGAGAGATGGAAGATGTTTTGAGAGTTTAGTGAACAAGAAGAATGTTGGAAGGGGAGGTCAGAGATGGAGGCAGCAGCCACATCCTTTAGGATCTTGTAGACTTTAGAAAGGGATTTTAATTTTATTCTAGTTTTAACAGAAAACTTTTGTGTTTAAGAAATGGATTGTTAAGATCTGATTTAGAGTTTAGAAAATCGAGCTCTGCCTTATGGGTGGATTACTTACAGGGGATGGAGAGGGAAGGCTGAAGGAAGGAAGACCAGGTGTAAGTTTTATAAAAAGTTAGGCTTAGGGGACCAGAAAACAATGGTAGCTCATAAAGTTGTAGGAGTGAACATGGTGAGAATTATAAATTCAGGTTGTATTTTAGAAGTGGATCCAATGGTATCTTATGGACTGGATGTGGAGTTTGAGGGAAGAAAAAGTACCAAACAGTCCTTTTAAATAGATTTAAAAGTCAAAGCATCAGCAGTATCTAAAGAAATAAACTAAAAAAGAGAGGAAAGGATCTGTAGATCTCGAGATATAAGGGCTGCTAATAGATGAAGGGGATTTCCTTTACTCAATAGCTAGCAATCTAGATTCAAAACCTGTGGTAAAAAGAGACACTTGGAAATAAATACTAATTAACAAGTCCAGGGTCCCTCAGGCAACAAAGAAATTAAAACTCCAAATTCAAAGCATGAGAACATTTTATTTGTTTATGTTTTAATATATATTTTATTCATTTCAGAGATGAAGGGAGAGAGAGAAACATCAATGACGAGAGAGAATCACTGATTGGCTGCCTCCTGCACACCCCACACTGGGGATGGAGCCTGCAATCAGGGCATGTGCCCTGACTCGGAATCAAACCATGACCTCCTGGTTCCTAGGTGGACACTCAACCACTGAGCCATGCTGGCTGGGCGCATGAGAGCATTTTAACGCAATAAAGTGCTTTATTATAAATTAAGTATGATTAATAGGCATCAATTACCAGAGTTGTACCCAACCAGGTACAAGATCCTGAAGATATATTCATATCCAAAATATCCATGAACTCTACACTTAAAAAGCAAGTATTAAGGGGAGTGTGAAAGTTCCCTACCATCTTGAAGAACCACCAGAGTAGGTAACAATGCACTTTGATTATTTAAAAACACCTTATTAGTAGCTAAAAGTTTTTTACAGTAATTCAACTCCAAACACTCACTCAATAAAGAAGAAAATGGCAAACAGAAAATTACACATTACCACAAAAGGCTCTTTTCCACATAAAAATGCAGACGACCTGTTATCATTAAATGCTACTATACAGACACAAGCACTTTCAATTCAGTAAGGATTTAGGTGCAGTGCTTTCCTACATATGTCAGTTAAATATTGTGGGCTTAATTTATAGGATCTTATGCTAAGCAAACTACATTTCATTAGTTTCCAAATAACATGCAATTTTGTAGTAACATTAAAAATAATAAAGGGAAACCAAAGAAGAGAAGCAATAAAAAGATTACTTCCTAAGAATATGATCTCTTAACTGTGTCAACAATAAAAATATTTTGTATTCTCCAAGCTATTAAATACACTGCCTTATTTCTTGTAGCTATAGGAATGACTACAAAAAAAAATGTTTGTATAACTAGATAATGATTGCTGATCTAAAATTTATTGGAGACATTTAAACAATATTTCAAGAAAATATTCAGATAAAACCTGGGTGAGGGGTGGGGAACCTTTGCAAAGGCTGCGTATCTGATTCTTTTTGCCGTTATAATAGTTATACCATGGACAAATGTGATAATTATCACAACTGCTCTAAGAAAATTGAGGTCTGGTCTCCCAATCTGGCATAAGCAGAACTGTGTACAATTTCAAAGAAGAACCATTTGATTGGTGAGCTTCGGGATTTAGCTACTGGATAAGAGTTAACTAAAAGCAAAAGCAGTATTACATCCCATTTTCATGTGTCTCTATTATGTGGCCAGGTTATGATTTGAGAGATCTTGAATCATAAAGATTAGAAATCTTCATTAGTCAAAATAATAATAAATTTAAAACTGTAAACTTTCTGAACAACAGCTCTTGCCTCATACTTCTTAGCAACAAATAATAAAAATGACCAAAGTGAATTTCAATTATATATGTACATGTATATATAATCAAAATTCTCTATACTCTTTTTAAAGTTTTCTATAAAATCTCCCTCTGTATTCTAGAGTGGTAAAGGCCTGAAAAGATCTATTTTTATGAAGCCATGTGCCGTTCTAAGCACTTGAAGCTTTTAGTGAAGCAAAGCATTCTGCTTGAATGAGTGTTGAGAACAGTTAAGAGTCTAAGCTAGCACTAACTTTAGAGCATTTATTTTGTAACGGCTTTGTGGGTAAAAAGACTAGCTGGACTTGGACTGGGGTATCCTCAGCACACATAGTGCTGAAATGATCACATCCATGGGGTTAATCTGAGCAGTAACATCCTGGAATACTGAGATATGTCTCCAATGTGTCCAGTCAGATAACCAACACAGGACAACTCATAATATATTTAAGCTCAATAGGCAACCTTCTTTTTTTAAATATAGTTTATTGATTTTTTACAGAGAGGGATAGAGAGTTAGAAACATCAATGAGAGAGAAACACCGATCAGTTGCCTTCTGTACACCTCCCAATGGGGATGTGCCCACAACCAAGGTACATGCCCTTGACTGGAATCGAACCTGGGACCTTTCAGTCTGCAGGCTGACGCTCTATCCACTGAGCCAAACCGATTAGGGCAATAGGCAACCTTCATAATTGAGACTAGTATGTTAAAGGCACTGTGCTAGCTAGTTTCTGTGGAAAAGAGAAACCAATGTTTATTGAAGTATTTCTTGAAATATATTAGGCACTGTGATAGAAGGTTCATTCAAATTATTTCATTAATCCCCATAACAACCCTAAGAGAAAACCGCTGGCGTCCCTTGCTTTACAAATGAGGAGATGAAGCCTCATACTGTACATGACACAACCAAGGTATAAGTCCAAGTCTGGTCAACTCTCAGGTCAAGCTCTGCCTGCCACTACCCTCGGGCCGCAGAGACCAGAGTCACTTTCCCTGCCCTCAGGAGATCCCAGTCCTACAGGGGAGATAAGACGCACACAGGTCTAGGAGTCGTGGTAAATTAGGATAGGAAGTAATAAAGGTTTCCCAGATTTTTAGAGAAGAAACTACTCCTAGATAAAAAGGACCATTTGGTTTTAAAGACCTATTGCACTGTCACCATGTTAATAGTAATGCTGACCAAGAAAAGGTAAATTTCAGACATGCAAAGCAAAATGTGAGTCTTTAAATGACCTCGTTGAGATTTACAAAGATTTCTGCCCTTTGAACCAAATGACCTGTGGGAGGCCTGTTTATATCCAGTCTGCTGTGAAATCTTTTTAAACCAATATTCACTTTCTCCTTGAATGTTCATAGGGTAAAAGGAAAAAATGGACATCAGTGTGGTCTAATTCATACTTCTCAGAATTCAGATATTAAACAGAGAAATGCATTAAGATGTGGGCGAAAAGCATGTCTTTCTGAGGACAACATGTTGGTGAGATCTGTTTCAAGTTGTTTGATTCAAGTTTTTTTCTCATACTCTTTTTATCTAACAAAATAACAATAATAATAACAATAATAATAATAATAATGGCTACTGCCCTGGCCGGTTTGGCTCAGTGGCTATAGTATTGGCCCTCAGGCCAACAGTTCGTGAGTTTGATTCCAGGTCAAGGGCATGGGCCTCTGTTGCAAATTCCCCAGCCCTGGTAGAGATGCTTGCCAGAAGCAACTAATTGATGTGCCTCTCTGCCATGGATGTTCTTCTCTCTCTCCTCCCCTCCTCCCGTTCTTCTTCCTTCTCTTGAAATCAATAGAAAAATATCCTCTGGTGAGGATTTCAATAATAATAATAACAGCTACTATCTGGTTAAATCACCACATGCTAGTCGCCCTTCCAGAGACTATGCACATATTATTTCCAGTTCTTGCCACTCTTCTGACAAGGCCAGTATTAATGTTTCCGTTCTACAAACAGAGACTCCAAGAGATGAAGTGTCTAAGTGTCACACACTTGATATATATTAAGGGCTCACTTTTTTATACTGCAGAGGGCAGGGAAGAGGAAAATGCAATTATTTAATCTTTAAAAATATATCTATTTATTATTTTCTAGTAACAAATAAAATGTGTTTGTAATTCCAGGCAGAGTAGATTCCTCTGAGACTATTTAATAAATATCAAGGTTAAGCTGTAATGAGCACATTGTATGTTAGATATGAAAGCATTTCAAATAATATAAAGTAGCTTGCAAATAAAATGCTACATTTAACAAGCTGATAAAAACTTTGTTTTCTTAAGCAAGTTAAACATATTCTCTGATCTTGTTTTTATTATGTATGAGCTTTCCTTTAACAATGATACATAGGTAAACTTCACCTCATGTCTGATAAATGTTTACTACAGTATCATCACAAGGTTAATTGTGAAGAGTGTTCTAATGGGAAAGGCCAACTGGGAATTCTAAATCTTTGACAGAGCAGGACCTCCAGAAAGTCTTTTGCAACACTCAGGGCTCAGGGCTCCTGTGTCAGATACTTCAGAAGGAAAATGAAAAAACAACAGACCAGAGAACAAAAACTGGATGCAAAACCTCTTCTCATCTGCTCAATCTCAAGTTCCTTTTTCATTGCCACCTCCCAAGAGGGAGGGGGGGGGCGGGGAGAAAAGAAGGCAGAGAAAGTTCTTACTGTGTCTG
>NW_006383015.1:3749178-3765868 GCF_000327345.1 Myotis davidii | reverse complement strand
CAACCAGTTAGGACAGTGGTTCTCAACCTTGGCTGCACATTAGAATCACCTGGAAATCTTTTTAAAATCCTGATTTCAGAAAGGCCTCATCCTCTGGAACTTCAGTTTCTTTGTTATGGGGTGAGGCCACAACATTAGTAACAAAGAACAGAAGTTCCGGAGGATGAGGCCCAGAAATCAGGATTTTAAAAAGATTCCCAGGTGATTCTAATGTGCAGCCAAGGTTGAAAACCATTGAGTTAGGATATCTCTCCCACACTGCATATATTTCACAGTAACTTTCACACAGTATAAGAGCAACAGATTAGTCCAAGGGGGACATCAGTAGCACCATTATTTCCGACAGCAAACAATCTATTCTTGATACAACAACTTTTATACAGCTCCAGTCTTCTCGTCTCTCTAATCTGGAAGCCTTAGGACTCCCGTTTTTTTACTGGTCTACCCCCAACGTCCACTCCCTGGCTTTCACATATCTGAAGAAGTTTGCTTCTCTCTATTGAACCTCAATATTTACCATTTGTTTTCTACCAGAAACCATTCTAATCTTGCTGCCACATTCCTCACCATTGAACCAGGTAAGCTTCTTTAATTAACTTAAAAATTCAGATTTTTCTTGCCCAGCCGGTGTGGCTTACTGGTTTTAAAGGTTTTTGAGTGTTGACCTATGATACTCATGGTTCTATTCCTGGTCAGGGCATGTGTCTGGGTTGTGTGCTCAATCCCCATTGATGTTTCTATCTCTCCTTCTCCCAACCTCTCAGAAATCAATAAAAAATATTTTTTTAAAAAATTCAGATTTTTTTTATTTATGCTTTCTAAAAGAAGAAAAAGGATGAGGGAAAGATCCTATTATTCATGAGCCCTACTCCTGCCTCCACATCTACTAACTTTAGTGGATTCTGTGGCTTATCCCTCATGTTTTGACTCATCCTTTTTATCCTTTCTTTCTTTTTGAGCTAGGTCTCTTCTATGTTCTCTATACTTCACACTTCTACTCTTTCCTTTCAAATTATTTTCACAGGTCCTCCCATTACTACTAGCAACATACCATAACTGTCTTGCTAAAAACAATGTATCTTTATAAGTTTTAACATAAATAATTAGCAATACTGAGTGGAGTTTTAAATGAATGATCATGAAAAAGAGACTAAATCTCTTCTTAAAAAGTAAACATGATTTCCTTCTTTAGTATTTTTTTTTTTTTACAGCTGAGTAGTATGCCATTGTGTAAATGTACTATAGCTTTTTGATCCACTCATCTACTGATGGACACTGGATGGACCTGGAAAGCATTATACTAAGTGAAATTAGCCAGTCAGAGAAAGAGAAGTACAATATGATTTCACTTACATAGAATCTATTAAACAAATTAGACTAACAAACAAAATAGAACAAGTTCATAGAGAACAGACTGACAGCTGTCAGAGGAGAGGTGGGTTGTGGGGCTGGGTTAAAAAGGTAAAGGGATTAAGCAAAACAACAATGAACAAACAAAAACTCATAGACACAAGACAACCATATGATGATTATCAGAGGGAAAGGGAGTCGGGTGAGGGAGAATAGGTTATAGGGTGAGAAATGGTGAGAGAAGGAGATTTGACTTGGGGTGGTGACCATACAATACAATATACAGATAATATATTATAGAATTGTAGCCCTGAAACCTATAAACTTTTTTAAAATATATTTTATTGATTTTTTACAGAGAGGAAGGAAGAGGGATAGAGAGTTAGAAACATCAATGAGAGAGGAACATGGATCACCTGCCTCCTGCACACCCCCTACTGGGGATGTGCCCGCAACCAAGGTACATGCCCTTGACCAGAATCGAACCTGGGACCCTTGAGTCTGCAGGCCAATGCTCTAACCACTGAGCCAAATCGGTTATGGTAATATAAACTTTTATTAACCAATGTCACCCCAGTAAATTCAATAAAAGAAAAAAGTAAACATTATTATCATAGACAATGTAGAACAGAGAATCTAAATGTAAGTTTTAACTTATTCTACTCAGATTTCTCCTGGCATCATAATGCTACAGTGTTTCCTTACCACCGCCAGAGATACACATATGTATATTGTTTACAACATCTCATGCTACCAATGGATATCATTCAAAAAATAGTGTCTAATTTTATTATAGCCATTAAGAAAATACCTTATATTCAGACTAAATCTAAAATAATGAGGAATTCTGCAGACAGCATTGGTATGTGACAATACCCTGACCAGAATTTATCAGCAATGGCAGCAATCCATTTTGATGAGTCTATAATATCACTGAAATTTCAAGGTTAGGTATATATTATCAGAGATATCATCGTCGGCTCTCTTACAGAATAATTCCGTTCTTTATTTATTTGAGATGGTTGACTATTACAGGTTTTTTTTAATCACATAAGTAAAAGATCTTTTTGGGGAAAAAAGATAATGCAGATCTGTTTGGATTAAGCAGTTAAGTACCTGGTTTACCCTCCCATACCTCAAAGTAAACTTTATCAATAGTTCAACATTTTCTTCTTGTACCTACTTATTCTTTGCATTTATAAACATACACAACGCGCGCGCACACACACACACACACACACACACACATGCTTTTGAAACATAAATGGCACTTTCTCCATAGATCCAGTTGTATGAAAGCAACTATTCAGTCAACTATAACTTCTCTAATTTGCTGAAAATATATCTCTACAAATTTGTTACCAGCTATTGGATTCAATCTGTGAGACCAACTAAAACTACTCAAAATCATCAAAAAAATTTTTATGCCAATAGCCTTACTGTAATAACAATTTATGTGTAATAATTTATTTAAATTGTGTTTAGTTGGGGGACAGAGGGTGTTTCTTTTTTGTTTGTTTTTGTTTTGAAGAAACCGAATCCAAAAACTGTCATTAGGTCATTAATCTGTCATAGTTCAGACAGATGGTGATGTGTAATTCATATTTTCAGAGTTTAAAAACAGCAGACTCTCAAAAATATCTCAGATTTCTTTTTCTAGTTCTCAGTTATATCCAAACAAAATCTATTACTCCTTTCAAATATTTTGCAAACATAATATAATTTCTTTTATATTTCAAAATATTATATTAGAATCAGTGTTTTTAAAGCTTTTGTAATTTTAAAGCAGTACCTAAAATGATCATGTACTATTTCCTAGTTTAAATATCTAAAAATGTTTAGCCCAATTTCTAATGATCTAAGTAATTGTTTCTAATATGAACAAATGTACCTATTTTAATTAGTAATTAAACATATATCTTCAAGCCTAAAAGGTGTAGATAAAAATGGTTCTTTTCTCAGTCAAAAAGGTAACATATATTGAAAATAAGGCAATCCATGTCTGACTATCCACACGCTAAAGATATTTACATTTCTGATTAAAAGACTTGTAAGACAGGTCTTACAAAAGAAATACATTTCCATATGTAAATATTACTTGTTAATGTTTGTTTTAAACAACAAAAACATAGCATTAAACGGCTTCAGGAAACATGACTGTAACAGAAAATGTTTTACATAGTTGTAGAAGTGACAGCTCTTTAGAACTAAACCAAAATTTCTTAAAGTTAATTCAAGGGAAACAGAGCAATGCAGGACCCCAGCACTTCAAAATAGGACCAAGCCCTGGATACTCATGTCTTAGTAAGAAGTATGTAAAGTTGATATAGTCAGGGGTAAGAAGAGTTACAGCTACCATGATAATATGAGAGCAATGACAAAAACGTCAAAGGTGCAGACACCCGGAATGTTAATTTATTAGAACGTGACTTTACACTGATTAATTATGTGCTCCTCAAAATATCTGCAGTGCATGAGAAAAGTTAATTGAAGCATTTCATTTTGTACCTGCTACTAAAAGTAGTTTAAGAAAGTGATAAAGAACTGATTTTAAAATTATAAGCATACGGACTATAAACTCTAAATTTGCTATATAAAGTTATTAGTAATGGGATGATGATAATAACTATAAAATATTCATGGAAACATTTACATTAACGGATTCTATTGAATATGATTGTATAGAATCAGAAAACTTAAGAGCTGTTCAGAATCTTAGAGATCATTTTTGGGGGCTGATCTGCTTAAAATAAATGCATACCCAAACAGAGAAAATAACAAGTAAATCAGGATGTCAGAATTATTTCAACATCAAAGAAATCAAGTTTCTAAATTTCCTCAAATGGCCAGAAGCACATTATTTAAATACACACGCGCAGCATGTAATCATAAATAGTTCCTTAATTCAATAAATAAAGACTGGGTTTCTACAATACACCAATATGACATTGTATACTGGGGATGAAGTGAGAAATGAGACATGAACATTTTCCCCAAAGGCACACCTCTGCGAAATCTCCAATGAACTTCTTTGTAATCAATGTGTGGCCAAAAATAAAGCTGTATGTGTTGAAAAATATTCTTAAGTTTACAGTCGTCAAGATAACCTTCCCTATTTGCTAACCTAAAATACCATAATTTTCTATAAAATCTCTTTGTTGTAGTCAGACTACTTCAATGATTTCATGAAACTGGTGAGACGTTTGCTCCGGCTGACCTATAAACTAACTCTTCGGAATCCCCAGCCAACTTCAAGTGTCTTTCTCAGGTGGCAGTGCTATTTTCCACCTTCATCTATAATAGATATTAATACCTCTTAAACCACATCACCCATCAACATTTCTGTGAATGGAAGTCTGACGCTATGGTAATATTCTTTATAGGTGCTATAAGATTGCTTTCATATGTGTTATAAGATTGCTTTCAGAAAGTTAAGCTATGAAATCAACATTTAATAAGTATAAAATTACATTAAAGAAAATGGATAGATCCAAGGCCTGCAAGAATTTGTTGTAACATATAGTAATATAAGTTAAAGACTGAAACTAGAGGATTTAGCCAAGGAAGCCGAGAAGAAAAAAAAATAAGTAGTTTGTCTGAGCTTCTCTAGGGGATCTAAATCCATGTCCATCCAGGGAAGAAGGAATGGGACAAAGGACTTGATCCAAATGGTAAGGTACATCTAATGTGATGCTGAACATATTAGGCTTTTTTAGTTTGATGCCATTGAACATTTGAATTATATAACTAACTTCCTTTGTACTGATTTCTTGCTACCAAATGACCTTCACTGATTACCAATATAGATGGGTTTGCAATAACAAACTGATCTGGTCAAGCCAACTGGAGTGATTGGTTGGGGTTAATTGGTTGGGGTGTTTTGTTTGTTGTTTATTTGTAGTCAAAATATAGACACAAATTGGCATTCTGATTTTAAAGATCAATTTTATAGAATTGTCTAGTGCAAGCCAACCCTGAGATATAGGTCTGCTCTAAATGTGCTGCCAATCAAGTTGAGGAACTTGCACAACTGAGCACCAAATCTTGCATTACAAAAACGTTCTTAGGGAAATGTTATCCTGTGGGAACCTATCTTAAAAGCTGGTTGTATTTTTGTCTGTTCCATTGTGTATTTTCAAGTTTATTCATTTTTTAAGAACTCTTGATGGTGAAAGGCAAAAAGGAACTCATTCATCTGTAATGGACATGAATCATGATGAGCACATCACACTTACTTGCTTCTAAATGCAAAAGAGTTATCTCAAATACATTTCTCCAAAGAAATCTTTAAAAACACCTCAAATAAAAAATGAATTCATTTGAACCCTGAAAGGTAATGTCCTTTTCTACCAAACACACTTACATATTTCTTGTGCCCCAGCATCAGCAGTGCATCACACAAACTAAGTGCTTAATAAATGTTGGCCGGATCAATGTTTGAAAGATGAAAAATACCTCTCTAGAGATTTCTGAATCTCCACATACAGGAAATCTCAGATGAAGTATTTTCATCATTAACATTCATTTGGAATCCCATGGTGTCGCAGGTAATCAAAGCTTACATTTTTAAGATGAAGTTCTATAATAGATGTTTTTGAGGCATATAAGTATGTTAGTTACAATGTTTTTTAAAAATATATATCTTATTGATTTTTTTACAGAGCTTTCAGTCTGCAGGCCAATGCTCTATCCACTGAGCCAAACCGGTCAGGGCACAATGTTTTTTGTTTTTTTTTTATATTACACTTTTCCCTCTAGACAATTTTATCCCAGGAGGGCACAGTATCATAAGTTTTCTTTTAATTAAGTATATAGCAAACCATTTTCAAATATATATCATGTATGCATAATTTATCTCAAAGTTTTCAACAAAGCTCTGGATAAAATTATTAAATTCCTTGACAACTAATATGGTAGATCTCTTTGTATTTAGTTAACAAATCATTCCTTACACATTTGAAATTATGTACTTATTTATAAAGACTAAGGTCACAGAATAAAGAGAAATCATTACAGTAGAGGCATTGAAGTATGTGCCATATATTAGCCTTATGATTTTTTAAAATGTATAACCATAAAAGGTATGATATTTAATATATCATAAAATTTTAAGGAGAAGGGCTGGCATATTTTGTTTAAAAATTATTAAGTCAATCACATCAACTAATCCAACTTCTGAGACCAGCATAAAAGGACTCCATTAAGCAAAGAGAGTTCATTAAAATCTGTGCTCATACATTTCAATATAGAATTTTGATTTAATGGGGCAGTGAGGGAAGTAAGGTCACTGATCAAATGCTAAGAATTACTTAGGATAGAATTTTTAGGAAATACTAAACTATTGTTAAAGTAATACAGGAGAGAAAGAAACCAAGCCACGAGATACATATTAGGTTTCTCTAATTAGGAAAATTCACACTTGAGTCTAATCTATCCACCTGCCTGATTGCTATCCTCTCCCAAATTCTACAGGTACTTCAAACTCGCTGTATCCAGAACAACTAAACTCAACTAAATATTTTCCTGGAAACCTGCTCCAATATTTCCTATCTCCCCTGATGGATTTATCACTATCTATCTAATACTTTAGAGGTCATGAACTTCCTCCTCTCCTTTATCCTACTATCCAAGTCCAGTCCACTTTATGCTATTATGTACTTCCCAAATCCTTCTCTTTCTTATTATCCCCATTACCACTAGCTCTCATGACTCCTCACTCAATCACTACCACAGCCTGCTAAAGAAGCCCTGCCTCTAGACCAGTGGTTCTCAACCTTCCTAATGCCGCGACCCTTTAATACAGTTCCTCATGTTGTGGTGACCCCCAATTTCATTGTTCAAATTGAACATAATTAAAGCATAGTGATTAATCACAAAAACAATATGTAATTAAATATGTGTTTTCCGATGGTCTTAGGCGACCCCTGTGAAAGGTTCATTCGATCCCCTAAATGGGTCTCGACCCCCAGGTTGAGAACCGCTGCTCTAGATGGTCCCCATGCAAATCTTTCCCCCCACGTGACAGTCAGTGTGATCCATGTCAATCAAAAGGCAAGTCATCCGCTTTGACTTTCTTGAAAATGAAATCCAAGTTTCTTCCTTATACAAGATTATCTTGCCCTGATTAATTCTCCAGAGTTATCTCTAGCTTCTGATACCTAGACTCCAACTTTACAAACCTAGACAAACCAACCTGCTTGTATTTCCCAGTACATGTCTGTTACTTCTCAGCTACCATTGTGGTGAGTTCCCTGAAAAGCCTTCTGCTTCTCTCCTAAGTCCTATTCATTTAATAAGTCTCAGCTCAAGCGGCCTCTCCTTCTAGGAAGTCTTCAGGACTAGTGCCCTCCCCGCTCCATTCCCCATAATAAATAGGACACTGGCTTACCACAGTATAATGCCCTGTTTAGATGACTATCTTTCAAACTAGAGTGTGGGCTCCTGGAGGACAAGGATGGTGTACTATTCACCTTTGGATTCACCTTACAGTGCCTGGCACATAAAAGACAGCCTATCAGTACTTGTTGAATTAGTCAGCTAGAACAACGCAGCAACATGTCAAATGCATAGAAGTGATCTTTACATGCTAAACTGACTTCAAATTTAAAACACCTAAACCATTACTCCCAACATGCACCTTTAGCAACAATCAGGCCTACCACTTGATTAGTATTATCAAACTGAGACTGTATGGTACTACCAGAGGCATCAATAAAGTGAAATTTTAGATGCAAACTTTCTAAGAAAGAATTGACTCTAGATATGAATAGGTTACTCGATTAAGAGGACTTTTTCTTTTTCCATTCTTAATTGCTGGTGACTTTGGAGTACCGACATTAAATAATGCTTTTTCTTTACATATAATCAAAAACATAAAACTAAGAAACATTGAAATCCAATGCAAACAGTTTCTAATATAAAGACAAACTACTTCTTTTTTTACCAAAGTCTTCAAAAATGCTTTAAATAAAATAAGGGGTTTTTTTCCTTCAATTTTTACCCTAAATTATTAGCAATGCCTGCCTCTGTTCCACAGTTCTATGTAGTAAAAAGGAAAGAACAAAAGACCTGAATTTCAAACAGATCTGGATTTGACGACACTCTTTTCCTTATGAGTCATGGGACAATGAAAAAGTAACACGACTGCTCCGATAGCAGCAGTGATTACTTATTGGATAAGCCAGAAACTGTGCTAAGCATTTTGAATATATGACTTATTCCAACCTCACAAAAGCCCACTGAGGTAGGGATTGCTTATCCCCATTCTACAGATAAGGAAACTGGAGCTCAGAGATGTGAAGTATCATGTCTAAGGTCACACAGTAAGCTCTTTGGCAAACTAAGAATTCTAGCACAGGTCCATATAATTCCAAAGCCCATATTTTCAGCCTCTTACAATCCGCTGCTACTGAGCCTCAGTTTTCTGTATCATAAAACAGAGGAACTATTAATCTCACAGAGCTGTTGTGGAAACTAAGTGAAATGGTATGGATGCATATAGCGTAATGCTAAGAGCATCCTAGGTACAGTCAGAAATCATGCCCCCTTCCCTTCTCTCCCTCCAGTAGTGATTAAGCATTTGTAATAAGGGAAATAGTTCCAAAATACTCCTTACCTATTTCAAAGCAGAAATATCCTCAGTATTGATTAATTCACAAAGGAAAAGACTACCAGATCAATAAGCATATTTTATATAAATGGATATAAAGGGAAAAGCAAAGAAAAACAACATATTTTACTCATGTTAGGACTGTGACGCTACTATTGATCTTTCAGAATAAGGTCAACATATATCAATATTCAAAGTTAGGGGAGAAGGGCATTAGACCCAGAGATCCCAAAACACTAGGGCTGGAAGGAAGGCTCCCAATAAATCCTAATTAATCTGGTTCCATTTTTAAAAAAAACTGTTCTTCCAGTGGGGAAGACCGATTTGGAAAAATATAGAGGCAATATGGATAATGCTCCTATAATAAGTTGTTTTGTTTCTCAAAGACAGATCTTTATCCTTACTCTGAAACAGCCTAAAAATGGGGGGAAGGGAGAAATTAGGTACAAAGAAAAAAATACAGCATTTTTGCTGTTAATTCCTTGCATATACTTCCATTGGTTCCTTTTCCATTTTTTTTCTTTTAGTACATAGCCATAACACTTAGCTCTCATGAGGTGTAAAGAAATAAAATCAAACTTTAAAAATTTTTCCTAACAAGTAAAAACTAAGATACGTTTTTAACACAAATTTCAGTACTACACAATTCAAAACAGTGAGTTTTTACATTAAGTCCACCTGATGTTATATTATGGTGTATACTCTGGAAATCCAACCAAGAGTGACTGCCAAACTAAGCTACATAAGGCAACTTGGAAAGCTGGTGAGCCCCTCAAATGAGTTACTTTTTAAAAGAGCACTAGAGCAAGATTATCTGATGTTACTCCACCCTCATAATAACCCTCTTCTACTTCTACTTCTGTAATACTGCTTTTGTCACTAAAACCTGGGTCAGTATTGGACATAGTGGGTATCCTGAGATAATGACATTACAGAGAAATAGCAGTTAAGTAATCCAACTAACCTACAAGATAATATCACAGTTTTATGTCCCAATCCTGATAACTTCTTCCTTTCACCAAGGGACCTAAAAGGCCGACTGATTTCTTTAGCTTCCATTTCCACCTATGAAAAGTGAAAATCATAATATACTTCTGCTGCTAAAAATGGAAACTAGCTAAGAAAAAATAAATAATCGTGAAGCACTCTGAAAAGGATAAACTAGATTCCGTAACCTGATTATTGGTCAGAGTAAAACTAGAATTACTAGAATGACTACTTCTTCCAATTCCATACATGCCATCTGGCCATCAAACTGATAAATAATATTGACTGTGAACTTGATCCATGTAATGATTTTAAAGTCATAGAAACAAAGTTTGTATCAGGCTGTATTTCATACCATTAACTAAATCCAAAGAAAATTTATTCACTGGCATTATAATAGTAGATGATAAGAAAAATATAATTAATGACAATTTCTTGAACCTTAAAACTGTTTTTTCAATATAGCCAGCAGCAGGTGTAGACCAGTTTGAAACCAATACTGAAGCGACTTTGCAAGAATTGGAAATGCGCTAACCCAGAAACAGAAGGAATCACAAAGCAAGACTCATCTGAGAGGCCGAAATACAATATGGATTATTTTTATATTGTTCTGTCTGAGTTGTCTGTCTCAGATTCTTAACTTCCAGGAGCTATTTTTAAAATAACTTAACACTGTGTATTTCCAGTAGCCATCAAGGCACATACTGTCATCCCTGACACCGAAGGTTGTCAGCAGACTCGACATGTACACTAATGATCTCAGGCAACAATGCTCATCTTCCTATCAAAGTGATCCTTATTCCATAAGAGAACGTCTAAAGCTCTCTGAGAAAACTCGTCCTAAAACAGAGGACGCAGTCATTATGAAATGTTAATATCAACTAAGGCTTCTGACTTCTTTTTAAGATTATCTTATTTGCTGAATTGTAAAACCCAAAACTGTCAGGCATGGTAACATTTTTAGTTCTCTCCCAGGTCGCCGATGCTCTCTTCTAGCCCTGTCAAATAATGATAGCTGCTGTCATTATTTATTATACAATAGCTGGCAGCAAGTTGTACATATACGCTTCATCTCAGAGTAGTCATCAAATAGCCAAAACAAATGACTACGACCTTATAGTCCAACTGGCCACTTTCCTAAAGCCAGAATACGGTGGCTATCACATCTTATCAATACTTTACTGCCAGAATAGAAGTTATTTTATTAAAAATCAAAGGTTTTAGTTCTTTTATTTATTTTTTCTAAACTGTTTTAAAATAACTTTCCCTCCTCCACGTACACTCCTGTCCTCTCCTGTTTGCTCCTGGAGGCTGTCTCTCTGAAAGATTTCCACATTTACTTTTGGCTTTAATACTTTCAATCAAAATTACAAATCTGTTTTTGGAAGCAACAGCCCTTCAGGAAGTATACATGAAGATATTAAAAAATGCAGAAGATAAATTAAGTTCTTCTCACTTACTAAAGACAAGAATGTGTATAAAGGCATTCACGAAAACCAGTGGTCTCAGACACAAGTGATTTGACAGGTCACACACACACACACACAAATTATTTCAGGGGATAGAAAAATATGAGTGACAGATTCTAAGTCTCTTGTTCAAATTAGACAAGAGCCTCTCTCTCTGCTACTTTTTGCTTTGGCAATCTCAAATGCTGATATTCCCCTAGATCTAACAGAAAGGAAAAAATGGGTATCTTCTCCATCTAACACCTAAGTGGGTAACCTAGATACTGTAAATAGAGGCTACATAAAGGATGCAAGACAGCTCTGAAGTGAGAGCCAACATATTTAACCTGCAACGCTTTGGAAAAGGACTCGAAAACACGTGCAGCTTAGCCAAAAACCATACTAACATGCAATTGCCACGGGCTAGTAAGTTAAAAAGACAACAGCAAAAAACCTCTTACCAAACATAATTTAACTGTTAATGGGTGTGAAAAGCCCAAACGTCAAAAGCACAACTCTTATTTGTTCAAACGGATCATGCCTACACTCTGCACTGTATATTTAAAATAAATGGGTGAACTACCTTTTTGAAGCCAGTACTTGCTAAACCAGAATCAAATGCACAAATAAAGGATGCTGATATTGTAGTGGTGGCTAGAGGATATCAGTAAAGTCTTATAATTAATGTTAATATATATCCCTATATCCAATGCTTCTAAAGCCAACCGTTAAATAGCTGGCTAACCGAAATTGCACATGCATCTGTCTTTACCCTTTAGGAAATCATACAAAGATAACCTGAGAAGTAAAAATATATTCTACCAAACAACTAGTAAGATTGTAAAAATGTTAAAAAGTAAAAATTGTACTGCCTACATTACATTAATAGTGTAACTTTATCAAATCAATAGCCAACTAGCAAAAAATAAGTTAATGCTACAAGATCCATTATAAGACATTAGCACTATAATTTAATATACATTCACTTACTACCTATTAATTTTTCTTTCTACATGATAAAGGAATTTCAATGACTGCTTCTAGAATGAAATCTTCCTAGGAAGTGTTTCTCATTAATAAAAAGAAAGAAAACTATTAAATAAGTAAGTTCACATAGTTTAATAAAAAATTCAATAGCTAGAATCACTTAAAGTTAATGAGTTGCAAAATGTATTCAATAGTACTCTATATACTTTTGCTTATAATTCAGTAGTCTTTACTACTTACAAAGCTAGTAGCTTTATAGTAACCTTAAGTTTTGAGAACTGAAAGAGGGACTTGGAAAGGAAATTTTGTTCTGTTCAGATAATGAGAATTAACTTAGAGATATGCTCAAAATTCAGTCGATGATTCAGTTTTCTTTAGTTATTAAACCTTCACTTTTTTACAAAGGAAAGAAAATGCCTTTCCTTCACATATCAATCAAATAGAAAACGTCTAATTAAATAAAGTTACATATAAGTCAGACATCATTTCTATACGAGAATATAACATCTACCAAAACTGTAAGGGAAACACAAGATTTCCAATAACGTTTGAGTGGGAATAATAGAGCATTTGCACTCGATAACTAAACTGATAAAACATTTTAAGAGAAAAGAAACCATATTCTTAAAGTGTTTTGTCTCTGTCTCTGATAGCATATAAGTTGTTCTCTCATTACACAGAAGTGTTTACTACATCAATCAATGGCTCTTCATCAAAAACAGTAGCCAAAGCTGTCTATGCCTGTAAGTTCAAAACATCCTTCCAACGTCTCTCAGTTCTTCTCTGACAATCCTAAACAAAAAGCTCTCACTTTGTTAGAGAAATGGCTATAAATGATTCCTTCAAATTTTCAATTACACTTCACTACCAACACTTTGGAGGAAAAACTTTCACGTAAAAAAAAAAAAAAAGCAACACTGCAATCCTACCACTGGTGGATTAGCTTTGTACCAAAACAATATAAAATTATTTCATTTTTTTACTGTGAAGAGTCCTTTGGAAGTGACGTGTTTCCATCTTTTTTTTAAAATCCAACAACAACAACAAATCTAGTCATAAACCTGACAAGTCAAAACAATAACCAGAAAAGCCTAACATTTCTTACCTGATACAGGTAAGCACCAGCTCCCAAATGCCACCTTGGGATAGTTCAGACTAGTAAGCAGACTCATGTTTTATGATACTGGAATGAACAGGAATAAATCTCTGTTGTTCTTTCTTTAGCAAAATCTATAACAGCAGCTACACCACAATGTGAGAGGACCCCACAGACCTAACAAATTCAAGGCTGTTGCTAGAGAAATAGGGGGAAAAACATAAAAAGAAGACTTACTGCTTGTCATGTGACTTGGTGAGGCATGCTGTCCATTGGGTGTGCTTGAGGTGAGGTCAATTGCCATATCGGAGTGCTCCCTTTCAGGTGAAAGCTCATTGTCACCTGCTTTCACAAAATAAAATCTTTTGGTCTCTGTTCATTGTCACATAAAATCTAATTACCAACTTTGTCTCATGCAGTGGCACGAATAGCCTTGAAATTGTAATATGTTTTTCCTTAAAAGAAACTGTAAGGCAATATAATTTAGAAATATATAGTAAATGAATGAAATGACAAAAAGCAACAACCAGCCCACACACACACACACAAAAAAGACAAAATTTCATTATCACAATAATCGTAACGGTAACGTAAGAGGAATTGGGACAGGTTGATTTCTAAAGTATTCTTTAGTTTAAAAACCTAAATTTCTTTTAAAACCTAATTTAATCATTGAACATACAGTATTTATAAAATGAGCATTTTCTAGAACGCTGGCTATCAGAAAGTTGGATGTTTGAAAGGAGAGTTGGCTAAAAACATGTCAACTTGTTTGTTTTTAACCAAACAAGTTGAGAATTTAGAAGCTAATTCTCTTTCAGAATATGAGTCCGGTAACGTAGGCTATACAATGCAATAAATATTTAGTACACGCCATATTAGTAGACATATATGTAACCTGACCAATTGTAAACTTAGGTAAAGTAATCAACCAGGAAAGTGTGAATCTGCTAAGCTCTACTGAGTTCCATGTTATCTTTAATATAGTAAAGTATATTTCTATTTCACTGTATGCTGCTTTTTACCAAACTCACTTTAAGGGTGAAGCTGTGAACAGATAGAAAATGAGAGCATAGAATCCGTGATAAAGACTTACAATTGAGGAGTTTGAGTACAGGTAACACAGAAGCATAACTTTATTAGCAATAAAGAAAATTAATGGGAATGAATACTTACACGTTATATAGCCATCGATAGCCTCTGTTTCCATAGTCAAAGTGCAGTGCTGCAATACAAAAGATTAGACCCTTAACACAATGATTCCTCTCAGTTCTGCCCTGAAATGCTTAACTTATTTGAAGCTCCAAGCAGTTAGCCCATGTTGCTGCTGCTGCAACCTGTGCCCAGGAAACATACTACAGTGTACTGTATGTGCTCATTTGCAAGTCACTGAACTCTTTCTGCAAATGATCTGATGCCTGCTGGAGATAGGATAGGAAAGATAAGTGTGCTGTGAGATGGGCTGTAGCAAGAAAGGAATGACTCTCTTAATCAGAATCTTCTTCTCCTCCACCTCCTCCTCCTCCTCCTCCTCCCCTCCCCCTCGTCCCTTTGGGATGGTCTAGTAGGAAAAGTCACTCAGGAATGGCACCACGTACTTTCAGGAACAAAAAAACTAGGGGGCCACATCTCCAACGTGCCAGCTTTACCCCTCACTACTTCCCACAATCGCACTGCAGTTTGAGGACTCCCCTAGTATACAGATAGCTCTATTCACAATTGTTGCAAGTTGGTTCATCATGTTCTAAGGGGGGGGGGGGGGGAGAGAAGACAAACAAACATAAGAAAACAAAACAAAACAAAAACTTCGTGCCCAAGTGTGTCTCTAAGAATTCTGCAGCCGTTACCCAACTCCTGAACTTGTATTGGTGTTTTAGCCTAACCCCAAGTTCTGGGTGAGCACCTGTTCCATGGAACCTTACTTTCCTGCCAGACCAGGGTTGGATACCAATGCCAAGCTTACTTAATACAGTCTGATTTTGAAAATTTCATAAACTTTTCGCCGTTGGGAAGGGAATCGCTTTTTTTAAAGTTTGGGGAATTATTCTCATGCACCCATGACGCAAAACAAGAACTTAATTCTCAGAAACAAAAGTTGTATGAGATGACACCCCCTAGCTTTGATTTCACATAATGAAAAGATCGATAAGCTAACTGTATTCTTTGAAAGACAAAGTTTAAAGAATTGACATGTCCTGAGGAGATTTTTTTACTTATTTTTTCCCCCTTTGGCCCTGGTCCTTTTTGCCTTTAGTTTCAAAACTCTCACTGCACCAGCAGCTAAATTATTCACAATGAGCCATTTCTGTATTGATCGCCAAGTATATTTAGCCCTGGCTCCTGGAATTTCTCCATTACTTACTGGAAAACAGGCAGCTTCACTTGTCTCCAAAACCACTTCCCTTCTCCCTCCCCTCCCCTTCTACCACCCTCCGGATCAATTATGCTTTGAATATGAGGAAGAAATCAAGATTTTTTCTTGGAGAAATAACTGAGGCAGATCTTACTTTTAGGAAATGTAAAAAAAAAACACACACACAAAACTTTTCTTTCTTTATGGAATAATCAGATCAAATTCCCAACTCAGCCACTACATAGCACTTAAATTTCAACCTGCTGTACTGTTATCAAATTCTTTCAAATTATGATTACATAAGGCGTTAAAGAAAGGCATCCGCAAAGTTTAAAAGGGGCGCAGTTTCTTCAGCTATTTTACAAATGAGTTTATCTCTTTAAAAATGTGCACATTTAAACACACACACACACACACACATATTAAAAAAGAAAGAAACGTCAGGGAGAAGCGAAAGAAGTCTGCCCCATCAATGAAATGGTTATTAACCCTCAGAGAAGGAAAGCCAGGAAAAGAAAAGGAGAAAGAGAAACGAAATGTACATACAAAAGGAACTGTCCCTTGATTAAAAAAGATTCATCACCATTTCCAGCTCTGTCGGGAGATCTCAGCTTCTTCTAACCCCTCCAAGAGGAGGTGACAATGTCGGGCTGAAGATACACGGAGAGGGAGAGAAAGAAGTTTTCTGTGTTCCCCCTCCTTCTCTCTTCCCCTCCCTGGCCCCTCCAAGCCAAGCCCCCTGCAGAGTTCAAGGCGAGGAGGAAGGAAAAGCACTTTACAGGTGGGTCATTCCGAGCCCAAATCCAGCAAACAGATCGGCTGATAAACAAAACCAAGAAATGAGAGAGAAGGAACACCCC
>NW_006383015.1:3747940-3749037 GCF_000327345.1 Myotis davidii | reverse complement strand
AGAGAGAGAGAGAGAGAGAGAGAGAGGTCAGTCAGTGCCACAGCAATGCGATTAACAAGAAGAGAAAAAACTTGATCCACCGGTTCTTTAAGAATCGACCAAAAGCTAAGACAAGAAAACTGAAAGAAAAGGTGGGGGGGTTAGAGGGGAGGGACAGTCAGGCAGAACCCAGCAAGGAACCCAGGTCCTAGGCCAACTTCCCAAGACTGTGTTTTTGGCAAATAGAGAAAGAAAGAAATCTTAATTCCATCTCTTTCGCCCATCCTGGATGGAACCTGTCAAAGTGACTTAACTGCTGCCTTTTTGCATGTGTCATACCCGTTTTGTTTTGTTTGTTTGCTTGTTTGTTTTTATTAAATTCCAACAGGATCTGGCTATCACCTTCTCTCTGGACAGCTACAATTTATGCCAAGCTACCCGATCTTTCTTGGAATTCAAGTTAAAACAAAGCCAAACAAGTCCGAATCCATGACAGCTAGAGAGGCGAGAACTGATTAATCGATTAACATCCCAGAAACAGATCTCAAGGAGGGGACGACACGTGAAGGCAGAGGACACCGTCGCCAGCCCGGTTCCCTGGGCGCCCTTGACAGACATCAGGACCCTACTCATCCCCACCAGCCATCGCTCCCCGGAGAAAAACACCCACATTATCCTCCTCCTCCTCCTCCTCCCTGCTTAACAGCAACAAGTCATTTGATCACATTACCGTGCAAAACGAGGTGCCAGATAATTACACTTAACTTTGAAAACGCTCCCCGCCCCCCCCGACCTTTGCAAATCAAGACACACACACATTTATCTCGACAACCTCGGAACCAGAAGACAAATAAAACAAGAGCTGCTCTTCCCCACGCCAAAGCCAAACGGAGATTTACCTCAGCAGCGCATGCAGTACCACACTCCCATCACCCTTTTGTGTGTGTTTACTGTTAGTGTGTCCTCTCTCGGGCTGTCTGTCCTGTGCCTAACGTGTGTTTGTGCACTGCGGCGGGTGGTGGGAACTAAGGCGGTGGAGCCGTAGCTAAGGGTAATCCTGTTTTTACTTCCTCCATCTTCAGCGAGGAGCAGGGTTAGCCCGGGACAGCTGGTCAAAC
>NW_006383015.1:3744594-3747444 GCF_000327345.1 Myotis davidii | reverse complement strand
CTTCGCAATAAACTCCGCGGCGCGATCCCGGGGAACGGCACCGACGGACCGGGATGCGGGGGTCCCCGGGAGTGGATGGGAAGGGCAAGTCGGGTCTGAGATGCAGCTCAGCGCTTACTATTTTGGAAGTGCTTCCCGGGGCAAGTTTTAAAATTAGAGCGTGTGCTGGCGTCTTCGTCCCCGGGCGGCTGCCACATCCACCCCAGTCCCAGGGACGCGCGAGGGTCCAGAAAGTTGTTAGAGCCCAGTGCTGCCCATCAGTAGCCACCATTCGTTATCGCACAGCTTTTTAAAATTGATTTGGGAACAACTGAAATAGATCGAGTTAAATGTGTGCTCTTGCTACACATAGTAGCATTTGGCTTTTTTTTTTTTTTTCTTGACCACATTTGCAAAAAGAGGGAATAGAGACTTCTGTAATGAAAGGGAAAAGGAAAATGAAAGGACCTGAAAATACTGAACTGTGGAGTCTGGGCGGCTTAAGTTTGAAAAAACACACGAAATTAGTAGGACTACCCAACAGCGTTTCTGAGAAACCATATCACAGGTTGTGAGGAAAATCAATGCTGAAAGAGGAGGCGCGGGCACCGAGCTCCTCCTTCCAAGAATCCCAGAAATAGTTGCTGAGTTGCTTTTTATTATTAATTTTTTTCTGCTGAGGATAGAAAATGACACATTGAAAATAAAATCATTAACTATTAACTATATCTTAAGCACTACTCTGTATGTCTGGGAAACTTTGGATAATGTCTTTTCCTTTAGATTTTGTGATGGAGGAATTCATTCACGTTGATGCACACTATGTAATGGATACCGTATATAACTTGTCTAATACTAAATTTACATTTTATAATGAATTACTTTTTAAAGGTTTATTAGACAAGTGTAACCAGTAGGCTGGTTACTGAATTAGGAAAAATTATAGTTGGTGCCATACTGAAAACAAGATGAACCAATATTCATTGGAGAGCAAATCATTTGGGCTCAGGCTACCAATGACTTTAGTAGGACAGTTTTAAGAGAAATTGCAGTTCTGATGAGTTATATGTTGTTGTTTTTTTTAACCTGTCAATTAGGTAAATAAAAGTAATTTTCTTGATGACATATTTTAGGAAAGACAACAGAATTCCACAAATCATTTTAATCATCCCAATAGATAGCAGATATTTTAACCTTAAATTGTCTTAGAAAAGTGGAATGTTGACTCCCAGTATATAAATGGTAACATAACTTCTCTAAATTGCCATAAATCCCTCCTAAAAACTCAGCCTAAGTGTTTAAGTATCTACAAAGTTATGGAGGTCCTTAGGAAAGATGACTTAAAACTGAAAATGAAATGTCTGGCTAGTTTAAGCATTTTAATTCTTTAATAGAAGAGGAACCAATATGAAGTTTTAAGGAATTATCCTAAAGTTACTCAGAGTTACCACAGTTGATAAAGTCCTTGCCCCCTGGCTGATGAGGGCTTAATTTAGCTCCCTTGAAAGACTATCCTTTTCAGGAGTTGCTTTCTTTGACTTCCTAATCACCAGAGGCACACTCTCTCCCTCTAGTGGCTAAGCATTCAGACACTTTACATTTGGTGACTGTCTCCCCAGGAACTGGGGGGAGGGTTTGGGGGGAGGGTGTATTAGCTCCAGATTTTAGGATGGTAAATGATCACTTGTGAGAACTAGACCATTTGTGGAAACTTGCTCCTGTTTTTAACATCCTATGTTCCTTTCTAATTTGCAGATCCTGGCATATCCAATGTATCCCAAAGAAGTCAAGATTATGTTTACATACTACAGCTAAGGGTTCTGTTTCATCCTCTGCAGTTGAATAGTCCTGGCTCTGAGACTCAGGGTTCCACTTGCGGGAAGGAACCTTTTATAAACTGCAGTAATTCACTTTGTTCACAGTTTTTCTCAACAGTATTTTTAATGCTGGTTAGAAAGCATATTTTCACTTTTTACCCCGACTACACTGCACACATTTTTAAAGTACACGTATCGTTAGCCTGTGCATAAAAATGCACTACCAGGGAAGTACAGTACCATCCTATTCGCCCATTGTATCCAGTTGGATAGTTCAATTTTCACTTTGGGGATGGGGGTGAGGAGGTGGGGAGAAAACATACCTGACCCCCACCTGACTTCACACAGTGGGTTCTTCCTGATCCTGTCAGCCCCATTCCGCTGAAACCATGCCTTCCCAGCTCCAACTCATATACTAGCGCCTTGCACATCTCCTTCACTATACAATTTGTAAATATTTTATTCACTATAATGTCATCATTTTAAGGGCAGGGATGATGTATATTCTGCTAGCAACTGTTTTCTTAGAACTAGCAAAATGTTTGGCCTGAGTTGTTACTCAAAAAACATCTGCTGAATGGATGAATATAGAGCTAATCACATACCTAGTTCCCATGCGTTAAACTGTTTTCAAGGGACAAAATGCATAGATATCGAAGATACATTCTTATCCCATCAATAATGTGGTCACTGGACAATGTGGCCCAGTTGGTGATTGTCCAGTACATCAAAAGTTTGCTGGTTCAATTCCTGGTCAGGGTACATACCTGGGTTGCAGCTCAATCCCGGTAGGGGACATGCAGGAGGTAGTTTCGCTCTCATATCGATGTTTCTCCCTCTCCCTTCCTCTCTTCCTCTAAAAATCAATAAAAAATATTTTAAAAAAGGAACTTGTTCAAATCTTAGATCCTAAATCATGTTATAAATACAATATACTTAGCTCTGGCTTATGGTTCTTGTGAAGAGTGTGATATAAATTGGTAGATATACAACTTACAAGTATAAATAGTAAGAGTGATTAAAACTGTATATCAAATCTGATTTGTGTATGTAC